>NW_015379290.1:99435-103093 GCF_001522545.3 Parus major | reverse complement strand
GCGGGGCCGAGCGGGGCCGAGCCGAGCCGAGCGGGGCCGAGCGGCGCTGCGGATCCCGACCCGCAGCGCTCACCTGCCGCAGGTACCGGACGGGAAGGCGCGGGATGGAGCGGGATGGAGCGGGAATGAGCGGGATGGAACGGGAATGAGCGGGATGGAACGGGAATGAGCGGGATGGAGCGGGGCGCATCCCTCCGGGTGCGTACGGAGCCGGTGTCCGCCACCCGCTGCTGCAGTTCTCCCGCCGATACCCCCTGCCCTGGTGTCGCTCCTACCCACCCCCATATCCCCCTCCCCAAAATTCCCACCCCGAGGTCCCGGTTGCCCTCTCCCTTCCCCGTCGGCAGCCGGGGGTGTCTTTACCCTGGCCCCAGACCGGGGGCAATCCCTCCAGCTTCCCCTTCCTTTTAACCCCCCCTCCTTTTCCCCAGCCCCCCCTCTTTCCTCCAGCCCCCCTTTCCCTTCAGCCTCCCCCTCTCCCCCTTCCCCGGGGGTCCCCCCCATTCCCCAATGTCGCGGTGGGGAGGGGGTGGCACTTTGTGGGTGCCACCGTCCCTGCGCTGCCCTCTGGTGCAGCAGCCGGGGGGGTCTCGCCTTGTCCCCTCCGGCTGCACAGGGTGGGTCGTGCCCGTGCCACCCCCCCTGCGCAGCCCCCGCTGTCCCCAGGGCAGCTCCGCGTTGTCACCCCGGCAGGCGACACCGCTTCCCTCTGCCCCCCTCGGGCAGCGGAGCGGGGCAGGGGGTGGCCTGGACACGCCGCGTCCCTGCGCCCTGCGGGAGCTTTTGTCGCCTCCAGCTCACCTGGCCCAGCGTCCTTCCCGCGGGGACCCCCAAACCGGACCCCTGATCTCACCCCCAAACCCCCCGGGAGGGGTGGCACACGGCCTTGGTGTGAGCTTGGCACGCTGGGGGTGCCCGCTCGGGCAGGTTTGGGGGTACCTGGGCGCTCCGTGGGGACGGTGAGCGCTGGCTGGTGGCTGCAGCGCGGTGGCTTTGGGGACGCGGGGTCCCCTGGGGCTCTTCCCGCGGTGTCATCTTGGTCTCCAGAGGTGGAGAGCGACGGGAGGCGCTGAGAAGCGCTGAAATGGTGGAGCGGAGCGCGCGTGGCCGCCGGGAGTAACACGAGCGTTGTGTGCGTGTCCCTGGGACTGCAGCCGGAGCCGGCCTTATCGATTCCCACATTTTTCCCCACCGCCAGCCATTCCCGGCTCGTTCCAGCAGCCCTGGCTGGGAATGCGGGCTCTGGAGTCAGGCAGAACTCCGTGGGTCACGCCACTTCTCCTTGTTTGGGTTTATTTTACGGAAGAGGGTCTTGAAGTCGGCAAGAAGTGGGTAAAAACCAGGCTGGGGACAGCGATGACAGCCCCGGGGAGGGCAGGGATGAGTTCACGGCAGCCCGGCAGGGAGATGCCCGGGAGGTGGCCAGCAGGGATCGGAGGTGGGATGCTCCCCTTGGCACCCTCGGGCTGCCGGCGCTCCCCCTTCCTCCCCCTGGAAGAGCTGTGCGCATTCCTGCTCTCCCCGGCACACACGGGCAAGGTGAACGCGTCCCTCCCTCCCTCCATCCCTCCATCCATCCACCATCCATCCATCCATCCATCCATCCATCCATCCATCCATCCATCCATCCCTCCCTGCCTGGAAGTTTCCCGCTGTTCCTAACCCAAATCCCGCTCCTTCTCCCCGTGACCTCCGGGGTCGTGCCCAGCCGCTCCCGCTGTGGTTTTTAGGGGAGGGGTCTCCAAAGCCCTGCAGCAGCCGGAGCGGCGGCTCCGCCGTCCCTGCGGCTCCGCCAGCCCCGGCTCACAGGAGGGGACAGAGGAAGGGCAGGGCGGGCTCCAGCAGCGGCTGCGTGCCGGGGTCTTCCTCACCCCCAGCTTGGCCGGGAAAGGGGGTGCGCAGCCCCCCTGCGCCTGCTGCGACCCCCCGAGGGGACCCCGCGGAGGCTCCAGCCCTTGTCCTTGGCGTTTCTCAAGGATTTATCCGTCTCTGCTGGGTTTTGGGGGTGCCGGGTGGATGGCGGGGGGGTCGCCCCGGGGGTCGGGCGCGGTGCCGGCCGGGGCTGTGCCCGGCGGGGAGCGGAGCTCCGCTGGCCGCCGGCTTTACCTTGCACGTCCCCATTGTGTTTGGTCCACCTACGCCGTGCCGTTGCCATGGCCACCGTGCCATCTGATCTGCCCAACTCCTGCCAGCTTCCCCTGCCCTGCCCTGCCCCAAAACCTCCGGCCCGGCGGCAGGGTGGTGGCCGAGGGACACCTTGACCCCTCCCGTGCGGGGCTCCGGGGCGCTCCCGCATGAGGGAGCGATGGCTCAGAGACCCCCCCTGCTCCCCTCATGAGCAGGCTGAGGGTGTGCCGAGCACGAAACGCGGTCCCCGGGGCACCTGGGGGGCGGGAGGGGGGCCCGACCTTGGCCGGGGCTGCTGCAGGAGGGAGATTTTGGAGCCCCAGCATGGCTGCTCCTCGGCAGAGCACGTCCTGATGCATTGCTCCGAGCAGGCGCTGCAGATTCGCTTCGCACCGGGGAGAGGAGGAGGCTGGAGCCGGGGCCAGGCGTGCAAAGCCACCCGTGGCCAGCGGGGTCGGGGCTCTGGTGTCACCTGCGCTGTCCCCAGGGGCCGCGGGGGAGGTGGGGGCTGTAATTAGCGCTGATGGGCTTGGAGAGGAGGGGGCGCGGGGGCAGGTGGAGGGGCCTGGAGGGGAAATTTGGAGCGGCGAGGTTGTGCTGGGGGGGGTCTGCGGGGGAGGCCTGACGTTGAGTCGCCGTGACAGGCGGCTGTGGCATCTCTGATGTCACCTCGATGGCCATCAGAGCCCTCGTTGGGTGGAGGGGCGGCACAACCCAAGGCTCTGCCTGAAAGAGGAGCAGCAAAACCTCGTGGTGGGCTCTGGGTGACACACCGAGGAGCCCAGGTGTGACGGGAATGAGCCCCAGCCCTCCCGCGTCCCATCCTGTCCCCGCTGTCCCCTCCCCTGGCCACGTTCGAGAGGCGCCTGCGACAACTGCGAGACCTCAGGTGACAAAACCTGCAGGCGCCGGCGTCGCTCTCCGCTCTGTCTGCTCACTGTTCGCATCCTTCTCCCCGTCTTGTCACGTTGCTATTCCCACTTTAACTCGCTTTCCTTGGCGCTGAAAAGCGTTAAAAGTGGAAAAAAAACCCACCCAAAACAAACCAAAACAAAACAAAAAAAACTTTAATAAGGAGAAACAGATTAAATTCACTTGGCTGTTATTTTTCAAGGAGGTTTTTGTTTGTCAAGACGCGGTGCCCGAGGGTGGGGGACTCGATCGGGAGCTGGAACTCCTGGAAATGAGTTAATTAAAAAGCCGATGAAGCTGCCTCCGTCCTCCCTTGGAGCGCAGCGTGCCGGGGTGGCGGCTGCTGCTGCTGCCCGTTCGGCAGGGACACGGTCGTGCCTCGTTAATCACCAACAAATTTGGGATTTAATTGCCAGCCAGGGGAAGTCCCCCCCCTCTCGGTCTCGGACTCCCTTGGATTTCATTTCATTTCTCTCCCCTCTGCTCCTGGGACAACCGCAGAGACCGTTTAATTTATTATTTTAAAATTTTTATTTTTATTTTTTATTTTTATTCTGTATTTTTATTTTTATTTTTATCTTTATATTGTATTTTTATTTTTATTTTTATTTTTATTTTT
>NW_015379290.1:95569-99210 GCF_001522545.3 Parus major | reverse complement strand
TTATTTCTTATTTCTTATTCTTATTCTTATTTTTATTTCTTATTTCTTACTTTTATTTTTTCTTATTTTTATTTTTAATTTATTTTATTATTTTTATTTTTATTTTTTATTTCCACTCCCCCATTCAACTTAACTCCCAAAAATATTCCTGATGACATCACTCCAGCCCTGTGTCCTCCCCTCCCAGCGGCTTCAGGGCAGCATCTCCCCTCCCTCCCTGCTTCTCCTGCTCCTCATCCCCGCTCTTTGGGGACCCCCAGCCCCTCGTTATCCCCTGGTTCGGCAGCAGCACGGACATGACTCTCATTGTAATTATAAATCGCAGCCTCTGTAATTCCCCGCACCTCGCGCAGGGTTCCTGCTGCAAGGAGCCGCCTGCTTTATGGCTCGGAACGCGGCTGTCGCTTCCAATCCTCTCCCGGCCCATTATCTCCCTTTGATGCTTCTGAAGAGCCAGCGAAATGTTAATTCCGCCTCGGCCCCTCTCCTTTCCCTCCCCTCTGGAGAAATCCAGCCTGGAAGGGGCTGGCAGGGTCCTGGGCACGGCGCTGGGGATGTCCCCGCTCTGTCCCCTGCCTTTGGGGGATGTGGCCGTGCCCTTCTGGCCATCACAAAAACACATCCTCCGCTTTTTTTGGGACCTTTGGGATGGGTGAAGGAGGCTCGGGGCGGGCTGGGGGACAGATGGAGCCCAGCGAGGGCCGCTTGGCGCTGGCAAACAGCAGCAGATTGTCAGCCCTGGATGCTCCGGGCTCCCGGCAGGGGACAGGCAGCGCGTCCCTGTCCCCAGGGCAAGGTTGGACCCGCCGAGCTGGGATAGGGATGGGCTCTGTTCCACCCCGCGCCCCAAACCGCTGCCAGAAGGTTCTGGATTCTCTCCCGCGGCACTCGGGGGCCGCGGTGTGCGGTGGGGCCGTGATTTATGGGCTCGGTGATAAGCTCGTCCAGTCATCCCGAAATAATAAATAAAAATCCACGCCCGGCGCTGGCACCAGATGGGATCAGCAATATCAGGGCACAGGAAAATCACTGAGGCTCCTCAGCGGCCAGATGAAGAGCGGGGAGGGAAAAAGGGAAAAGTTGGGGAAGGGAAAAGTCAGGAACATCTTTTCCTGCCCCAAAAGGGGGATGGGGCCTTTGGGGGCTGCTCCTGGAATTTGGAATCCCATGGAAGGAGGGTCTCAGTCATTAAGTGGGAGGAAGGAATGAGGGAATTGAGGAATTAGGAGGATCTGAGTGTCCCCTGGGTGTGACATCGGCACCTCCAGGCCTCGGGGAGCGGGCAGGGGGTGAGCTGGGGGGGACCAGCGGCTGCTGGAAGGGAAGGGCAGGGGGATTGGGTCCTGGCGAGTCAAAACCAGCTGGAAAGCAAAACCCTGCCCATTTAAAACGGGATTTGTCGAGGTTTCCTGGTGCAGACTTCCCCGGGAGCGGGAGCAGTGACAGAGCTGCTGTCCCCGCAGATCCCGGGGACATTCCCGGCTCCGGGCAGGGCTGGCACATCCCCGGGCTCGGGCAAGTTCCAGCCGAGCCCCGGGAGCTGCTGGAGCCTCTGCTGGGGCTGGAGCCTTGGGATGGACACGGGGCACCGCTGGAATTGGGGTTTGTCCCGTGCAGGGCTGGGGGGGACTGGTGCTGCTGCTTTGTGCCCAGTGTCACTTGCCCCGAGCCCAGTGTCACTTGTCCCGAGCCCAGAACCACTGGCCCTGTGTCCAGAATCACTGGCCCTGTGTCCAGAATCACTGGCCCTGTGTCCAGAGTCACTGGCCCTGTGTCCAGAGTCACTGGCCCTGTGTCCAGAGTCACTGGCCCTGTGTCCAGAATCACTGGCCCCGTGTCCAGAGTCACTGGCCCCATGTCCAGAGTCACTTGCCCACCTCCAGAATCATCCATTCCCTCTCCCTGGATCCCATTCCTAATCCCTGGATCCCTTATCCCTGGATCCATTCCCTATCCCTGGATCCCATTCCCTATCCCTTGATCCCACTCCCTATCCCTGGATTCCCTATCCCTGGATCCCCATTCCCTGTCCCTGGATCCATTCCCTCTCCCTGGATCCCTTTTTCCTGGATCCCATTCTCTATCCCTGGATCCCATTCCCTATCCCTGGATTCCTTCTCCCTGGATCCCATTCCCTCTCCCTGGATTCCCATTCCCTGGCTCCCGTTCCCTCCCGCTGTGGTTCGGATGTCCCTGGGAGCAGCCCGGCCTCGCAGGATCCCACTGGACCAAAACCCCACCTCAAGATCCCTTCCCAACCCCAATTCCAAAATTCCCCAATCCCGCGGCTGCCTGGACCCCGTCCCGAGCATCCTCAGGGAATTCCAGGCTCCCACGGGGGGAAACCCTGTGGAAAATGAACATTTTTGTGACCCCTTTTCCATCCTTTTTCACCCCAATTTCCTCCCATCCTCACCCCCTGCTTCCTCCCCAAAACTCCTCTGGGAGCCGGAGCAGGTTTAAATCCCATCCCAACGGTTCCCAAAGGGAAAACAAAAACCAAACCCAGAATCTTAATGGTATTTTTTTTTGTTGTTTGTGTGTGTGTGTGTGTTCTCTTCTGTTGTTCTATCTTCCCTTTCCGTTGTTAGCAACCCAACTACTGGAGCTTTAAGGTCAGTATTTCGGATTTTTCCTGCTTTCTCTCTGAAATGCATGTGCTCGGCCGCCGTGCCTCTGGAATTCGGGGTGTGGGAGCTCGGGGTGGGATTTTTTGGATGAGGATTCCCCAGCTGAGGTGGTTTTGGTCTCGGTTCAGGTGAAGCTGAAGGCGGTGAGAGGGATTTTTTTGGGTTTGGGGTGAGTTGTTCTGCCAGGATCTGCTCACCCCACAGCCAAATCCTGCTGCTCTGGGGTTATTCCTCACAGCAGAGAGCAGGATTTTGGGAAAAGGGTGGGAAAAGGCCGGTTCTGGATGGGGTTGGAAGTGGGAGCTCCACCCTGGTGGCCGCTGCCAGGCAGGGATTGCTCTGATTTCCATCCTCCTCCTCCTCCTGGAGCTGATCCCGTCCCTTTTCCCTGCCGGCCTCTGGGATCTGCCGCCGCTCCCATCGCTCGGTGTCTCCTCTCCCAGCGCCTTTTCCCTTTCCTCATCCCACTCATTCCCAAAAAAATCCCAGATGATGGGGCAGGAGAGGAGTTCGGGAGTCTCGGGACGGGAGAGGCGGCGCCAGCCCCGCCCGGGATGGATGGGAGGGGAGGAGGAACGGGATTTTTGGGAGATTTGTACATCAGAGGGAAAAGAAACGGGATTCCCAAACTGGGATTTGGTGTTGTGAGGTTTCTGTGCCAAAGGAAAGAGGAATGGAATTTCCAAGCTGGAATTTAGTGCTGGAAATTTTTAGATCAGAGGGAAGAGAAACGAAATTTCCAAGCTGGAATTCGGTGTTGTGAGATTTCTGTGCCAAAGGAAAGAGGAACGGGATTCCCAAGCTGGAATTTGATGCTGAAATTTTTAGATCGGAAGGAAGAGGAGCAGGATTCCCGAGCTGGAATTCGGTGTTGTGAGATTTCTGGGCCACAGGGATGAGGATCGGAATCCCCGAGCTGGAATTTGATGCTGGAGATTTTTAGATCAGAGGGAAGAGGAGCCAAATTCCTAAACTGGAATTTGGTGTTGGGAGTTTTCTGTGCCAGAGGAA
>NW_015379290.1:93893-94814 GCF_001522545.3 Parus major | reverse complement strand
CATTTGTCCCGAGTTTTCATTCCCGGAGTGTTTGAGGTGGGAAACGGGAATCAGGGATGGGCTTTAGGACATTCCTGGTGCTGTGAGGGGAAGGAAGGCACAAAATCCTCATCGTTTTTAATATTTTCCCCAAATTTTTGTGACTAAAGAATAAAATAGGGATGGGCTTTAGGACATTCCTGGCTCTGCCAGGGGAAGGAGGGCGCAAAATCCTCACTTTTTAAAACTTTTTCCCGTTTTTTGCGACTAAAGAATAAAACAGGGATGGGCTTTAGGACATTCCTGGCTCTGCCAAGGGAGGGGAGGCACAAAATCCTCACTTTTTAAATTTTTTCCCGATTTTTGTGACTAAGGAATAAAACAGGGCTGGGCTTCAGGGCTCCGCTGGCCCCACAGGGTTCCACAGGGATGATTTTCCTCTAATCCCATATTTTTTTCCAACCCAACCTTTGCAGGAGGAGCCTCTTCCCGGCTCTCCCCGCTGTGGGATAAATCCCAGCCCTGCCCCGCTGCCAAGTGGGGCGTGAGGCACAGGGGGCTGGCGAGCAGCTGCTGGTGGCATCCCCGAGGCCACCGCCACCACCTGTGTCCCCCGAGGGGCTCCTGCAGCCCCAGGCGTGGCCTTCAGCTGCCCCAAAATTCAACTTTCGGGGGTCTCTGGCTGTGCCTGATGCTGGGGGGGCCCGAGGTGGGGCTGCCCCATCCCCCCATAAAGAGGAGGGGGCTGCAGGTGGGGGATGGGATGGGATGGGGGAAGGGCTGTGCTGGATTCCCGGGACAGCCAGGGATGGAATTGTGGCTGCTGCTCCCGTCCTGCTGTCCCCAGCTGCTTGGGGACAGGTGGTGGCTGCCACTGGGGGCTCCTCAGGTGTGGGATTTGGGGAAGGGGGTCCCCGCGTTGCTGAGTTTGTCACGGATCTC
>NW_015379290.1:88511-91658 GCF_001522545.3 Parus major | reverse complement strand
TGTCCCCTGTCCCCTGTCCCCTGTCCCCTGTCCCTTATCCCCTGTCCCTTGTCCCCTTGTTGTCCCTTGTCCCCTGTCCCCTGTTGTCCCCCTGTTGTCCCCCTGTCCCCTCCCTGCTGCTTCCTCTCCCTTGGCCTTGCTCCCATCCATCAGCGATCCCGAAGGATGCCGTAATTGGGTTATTTTGGGGAGATTTTGTCACCCGAGGCAGAGCAGGGACCGAGAGCGGCCCAGCCCCAGCCGAGGTGGCAGGGATGGAACCAGGAGCGTCAGCCTCACCCCAAAAAACATCTCCTGCCCCTTATCCCACCCTAATCCCTGTCCTGGGGTGGGCTCAGCCCCTCAGCAGGATCCCCAGGGTCTCACATGGGATGGATTCCCGGCTGGACATTCCCGTTGGAGACACAGGGAAAGGAAATCCAGGGATTAAAAACCCATCTGAATTTATTGAGAGGTGAATAATTAACGCCGGGAGAGGCGTGTGGTGAGGAGAGGGCACCACGTGTCCCCTCACTGGGGCTCTTCCCAATCCCAAATCCCATCCTGACCCCATCAGGACCTTCTCCTGCCCCTCTGAGATCAGCGACGCCTCCCCACCCGCGTTTTTTTGGGGGAGAAAACGAGCATTTTTAGGGCTGAACGCAGCTCCCCTCAACCCGGCTGGGACATCCCTTCTCCGGGAATATCCCGACCCCATCCCGATCCCTGTGAGGGGCGGAACGGGGAAGCGGTGGGGCGAGCAGCAGCCTCAATATTCATGAGGCTGCAGAGGATCCAGGCTTTTAAATATTCATCAGGCACTCGCAGCAGGAAAATCGGGGAGAGGGGCGACGAGCAGCCCCCCGAGTCCCCTCTGCGGGGACAGAGGGGTGGCTTTGGCTTGGGGACATCCTCGTGCTGTCACCTGCGGAGCTGGGATGGGGCTGAGGGTGTGGGAATCACCCGGGCTCACATCTGGGAGGGGCCGGCCCCTTCCTTCAGTCGAGGGGTCCGGTTTAAAGAAAACCTAATCCGATTTGAACGCTAATCCTGTTAACATTGAGATCGGGATTAATTCCGGGTTAATCGGGATAATCCTGACAAAATGTTGGGCATTAGACTTTGGATGAATTATTGCTGCCGGCGGCGGGAACTCTTTTAATTTGGTGGCGAGACGGGGACAGGGGGAGAGGGGAGGGGGCTGGGAAGGCGGCGATGGAGAGGCCACAACCCCTTGGATGCGGGAGATTCCTGGAAAAAACCCTTTGGATGGTGCTCAGAGCACCCTGGACCTCTCGCTTCTTCCATTTTTTGCCCAGATTACCTCGGGTTTTTCCTCCTTTTCTTCCCAGCTGGGCATCTCCCGGCTCCTCCATCCCCCGGGGCAGCAGCTGGGATGGTGGAATTCCTTCCTGCATGGAATTCATCCGCTCCTGGCTGGTGGAGCTGAGGGAAAACAGGGAGCAGAGGGGTTCGGTTTCACCGGGATCCAGCCGGGATCGGATGTCCGAGCAGGGCAGCACCGGAGCCGGGAGTGTCCGGCACTGGGATGGGCTGGGATGCAGCTGGAACCCGGGGGAGGATACTCAGGCTCGGGAGGCGGTGCCTGGGTACCGGGAATGCTGAATTCCCGTTGGGAATGCTGGGTTCTGGTCAGGGATGGTGTGTTCCAGTTGGGAATACNCTCCAGGGTGTCACCGTGTCCCCAGGCCGTTCATCCCCACGTCCCCCCGGTTCCTTGGAGCAGCCCCTGTCTCTCCCCATCCTCCTGCCCCAGCACATCCCAATCCCAATCCAAATCCCAATCCCACATCCCTGGGATTTCCAGGTTTCCAGATCCAGCCGGGCCCGCTGTCCCTTCCCCCGGGGCCATCGATCGTCCCCTCCGTGTCCCTGTCACGCGTCTGCCCCCAGGCGCATTCCCGAGTCCCTTATCCAGGACATCCCAGTCCTCCCCCCACTTTTCCATCCCCTCAATCCCCGCTCCCACCTTCCCTGCCCGAAAATCCCGGGCGGGGCCATCCCAGAGGCTCGGGGGATTTTTTGGGATGTCCTGGGCAGTATCCAAGGAGGGAGGGGAGGGGAGAAATCCCGTGGGGAATTTCTGTGGAGAGGTCGGGGGGCTCCCGCTGCGCTGATGCGAGGGGTGGGCCGGCTCCCGGTGGGATGCGGGAGGAACGGGAAGATCCAAAGGCTCGGGAGAGCTCCTTTGGAGCCGGGACTTTAAAGGAACATCAAAAGCAGCCAAGGAAAAGATACAGAAAGGGAAAAAAAAACCGGCTGGGGAGCGGCGGGGGACACAAAGGACGCGTTTGTCTCCAGAACAAGTGTCTGGAGCGGCTTCACCCACAGCGGGCTGGAGCTGGGGATCGGGGCTGCGCCTCCCCGGGAGCTCCGGCTCGCCTTGCGGGAAGCCATTTCCACCTCGGCGGCGCTCGCCCAGCCGGAATGAGAGGCAGGCCGCGGTGTTTACTCGCAGGAGATGAGCAAATTGCAGGCAGCGAGTGCTCAGCTCCTGAAATCCCGCTGCTCCCGCTCCAGCCTCTCCCCCTCCATCCTCGCCCTCCCGCCCGCCTCGGCTCCGCCGCGCTTCCAGAGGTGACCCGGCTGGCTTGATCCCGGTGGGAAGGGGGATTTGGGGTGGGTGAAGAGCGGGGAGAGGCTGCTCCAACCGCCTCGCTGTGGTTTTTGGGGTCGGCGCTGGTTTCCCGGCCTCTCCGGGAGGTGCTGTCACCCGTCGGTCCGGGTCAATGATTACGATCGCGGAAAGGCGCGATGGTTTTGGTTGGAAAAGTGATTAAAAAGTCTCCTCATCCCAATCTCCTGCCACTGGAAGGGGTGGAGGCGCTGGGAATGGGAGAAGCATCCTCAGACCTGGAATGGGGAAACTGAGGCACGGCGGGGAGAGGCGGGGTTGGATTTTCCAGCGGGGATGCAGCAGCACAACCTGCTGCAGTGCCGGGGCTGGAATCGCACATCTGGGGCTCTTTCCCTCCGCCTCTCCCTGCTGAAGCTGCTTTGGGGGATTTTTTTACATTTCAAACCTTTCGGGTTGTTTTTTTCCTCCAGGGATGTCCCCAAGGGCGTTCCCTGTCCCCAGCTGGGCCAGCAAATCCAGAGAGCTGAGCCGTGTCACCTGCCACCTCCGTGTCCCTGTCACTGTCCCCT
>NW_015379290.1:82547-83767 GCF_001522545.3 Parus major | reverse complement strand
GAGCACCCCGGGTGCCCATGGGGAGGGATTTTGGGGGGTCTGGGGGCTCCCAGCCCCCAACCCGGAGCTGCCCAGCCCAGCCCGGGAGGCTCCTCCCGGTGACGGTGACAGGAGGGGTGGCTGTCGGGGACAGGAGCCGCTGGTGGCACGGGGACAGCGAGGCTTCGTCCATCCCAGGTCGGTTTTTGGGGTTTGTTTCGGGGGGTTTTGGGGTGCGGAGCTCGGGATTGGGGTGGGAATTTGAGTTCTGTGCGTCCCGGGATTGTCCCCGAGGGGGTGGCAGAAGGAAAGGAGTTTCTCCTGCTGCTGTCCTGATCACCAGGAATATTCTGGAAGGTGTGGGATGGACGGAGGGGTCGGGTAGGACGCGTTTTTTCCTTGGGATGGCCCCGGCACGGCCCTGGGAGCTGCGGGGATGGGACAAACCCGGTGTCCCCTCCCCGAGGGTCCCCGGCAGGGACAGAGGGTGGAAATCTTCAGCTCCGGGAGTTGCTGGCAGCAGCTGCTCCATCCCGGGGCAAAATTCCTCCCCCACGCATTTTTCCATTTTCTTTTCCCTCCTCTCTGCTTTGAAGTGACCCGTGGGACACCCAGGGCTGCTCCTGTCACCTCTGTCCCCCTCCCGACCCCTCTCCCTCTCCCCCTCCCCATCCAAGCAGCTTTTCCCAATCCAGAGGGATGATCCCGCTCCTCCTTTCACTTTTTTTGGGTTTTTGGGGGTTTTTTTGGCTTCCCAAAAAATCTGCCGCGTCCTTGGATCCTTCCCTGCTCCCCTCCGAGCATTCCACCCTCCCAGCTGGGGAGGGGAATTCGGGAGAGGGGTGCGGAGGATGAGGATGAGGATGAGGATGAGGAGAGGCAGGAATGAGGAATCCTTATCTCTCTCCCGGCAGAGATAATGGAGCTGCTTCCATTTCCAGCGGAGGGAACCTCGGGGCTTTTTTAGGAGCTCAAAGAGTCCCTTAATTGTGTTTTTTTTTAGCCCTGGGGAGACAAAAGATCCAAAAAAAAAACAACCTTCGACAAAAAAACCCCGAGTTTCCCTCTATTCCCCATCCCACCGCTTCTAAATAAAGCTCCAGGGGAGGGGGGAAAGGGATGGGGATGCTCCTGTCCCTGCTGGAGTTGGGGATTCTTCCCGTTTTTCCTATTCCTGGAGCTGCTACCTCCTCCAGAGGGGCCGGGGATGATCCCGAATCCACCTGAGTCGGGGATTCTTC
>NW_015379290.1:80087-81748 GCF_001522545.3 Parus major | reverse complement strand
TGGAATGCGGGATTCCTCTCCCTGCCTTCTCCAGAGGGGTTGGAGATGTTCCTGACTCTCATGGAATGCGGGATTCTCCCCTCTGCCTTTTCCGGAGGGGCTGGGGATGCTCCTGTCCCTGTTGGAATGTGGGATTCCTCTCCCTGCCTTTTCCAGAGGGGCTGGGGATGCTCCTGAATCCACCTGAGTCGGGGATTCTTCCTCCAGAGGGGCTGGGGGTGATCCCAAATCCACCTGAGTCGGGGATTCTTCCTCCAGAGGGCCTGGGGATGCTCCTGTCCCTGTTGGAATGTGGGATTCCTCTCCCTGCTTTTCCAGAGGGGCTGGACGGGTTTTTTAGGATGGGCTTTTCCCATCACCACGGGGGCACTGCCAGGGATCCAGGCTTTGCTCCAGCGGGATTCCCTCGGCTCGGGAAGGCTCGCGGGGGGTTCCATCCAAGCAGATTTAATCCCGGGGGGAGCCGTGGCCATCCCGAGCTTGGCGCCCCTCTCCCGGCCCCCATCCCACCCCCTCAGCCCCAAAATTCCACATTTTTTCCTGGCGCGGCTTCCCCCTGGCCTTGAGCGTGTTTTGTTGTTCCCTCACTCCCTCCCCGAGGAATTCCTGCTGGAATTCGCACGCCGGCCAGCCGGGAATTCCATGATCCAGCTGCAGGATTCCCGGTTTGGGGCTGGCTGGGAGGGAAATGGGTCATTTCGCAGCTGGAGCGGGGACAGGAGCAGGGGGGCCATGTCCCCTCCCTCCACCCCTCCAGTGCCACCAGGGCGGGCTCAGATCCCGCAGGGAACCGGCTCGGCCTCCACGGGGAATTTTGGGGCTGGAGAAGCCCCCGGGGAGGGGTCGGGGTGTGGATAAAAGGGTCCCTCCAGGGGCAGGACTGAGAAACGGGGGGGACACAAGGTTTTTGTGGGGTTTGGGGTTTATCCTGACCCCACAGGAGATGTGCCCTGCATGCCCTGGATGGGGCAGGGGTGACAGGGGTGACACAGGACATCCATCCTGGCACTGCCTGGAGCCCTCAAGGCAGGATCAGGACATTTCCCCCCCAAAAAAACCCCCTGGAATTCCACAGGGATGGGCAAAGCTGCTTTGGGGTGAGCATGGCCAGGTCCCCCCTACTCGGGGTGAGCTGTGGGCTCTGTCCTAGGGGCTGGGGGACAGCGGGGACATCCCAGGGGTGGCAGGGACAGGGACATGAGGGGGTTGAGGTGTCCTTTAATGCATCATCCTGGAGCGGGAGGAACCATCAGCCAGGCAGAGCCATAAAACCCGATTTTCCTGGGAATTAATGGGCTGCTGGAGGCCGAGGTCGGAGCAGTTGTTGTCCCCTCTCCGAGCAGATTTTGTCCCCTCCCCGGCCATCTCAATTCCCATTCCATGTCCACCCCTGGAATGCCCATGGAATTGGAGGAGGATCGAGCCCCCCTCCCAAAATAACACTGGGAATTCGGGAATTGTGTCCCCCCACCCCTGCAGGATCTGTCCTTTCCAGCACCCCGGGGTATGTGGGGGTCCCATGATCGTTTCTGGGGGTCTCCTGCCCATTTTTGGGGGTCCCATGATCATTTCTGGGGGTCTCCTGCCCATTTTTGGGGGTCCCATGATCATTTCTGGGGGTCTCATGTCCATTTTTGGGGGTCCCATGATCATTTCTGGGG
>NW_015379290.1:77257-78255 GCF_001522545.3 Parus major | reverse complement strand
GATGGATTCAGGGATGGAGGGATGGATTTAGGGCAGGGTGAGTTCCCAGAGAACAGGAACAGGACAGAATCAGTGGAAACATCCAGGAAGGCAGAGCCAGGCTGAGCTGCAGCCCTGGGTCCCATCCCAACCAGGAGCTGCCAATCCCATCCCTGCACTTCCCTAAGGATCCACCCGAGCTGGGATCTGGGGTCAGCATCACCCCAAACCCAGAGCGAGGTACCCAGAAACCACAGCCTTGATGGTGGGGAGCCCCAAAATCCACCCCCTCCACCCCAAAATCACCCCCGGGAGGGGTCAGGGCCGTGTCCCACAGCCCCAGGGATGGGAGCTTTCGGTCCATCCCTGCATTTTTTCCTGGATGTGAGGCTCTGCCAGGGCTCTTTGTGCTCCAACAACAACAACCGAGCCCAGCAGTCAATTTTCCAGCAATTAACTACGGCGAGAACATTTCAAGTCCTCCCAAACCCCGCCTCGCAGGATTAATTAAATCTTCCAATTAATGTCTCGTTTAAATGGCGATGATGGCTGTTATCATTTCATATTGATTTCTTTCCTTTTTTCCCCCTTTTTTTGCCCATCTTAAAATAGAGCTGTTGTCCCTTTCCAGCTCCGCCTTTCCCACGCCCAGGGAGCTGTTTGTTCCCTCTGTTGGATTTGCCAAAATTCAACAAGTGTCTGGAAAATCTTGGATTTTCGGGAGTTATTGACAGGCAGCAGCGCCGGCCACAAATTTGGGGATATTTGTGCCAAAAAAAAAAAAAAAAAAATCCTCATTTTTCCATGTCTGTGGCGTGAAAATTAAATTCTCCCCGCTCCAAACCCGAAGGCATCGCTGTCTCCCGGCTCCCAGAGCCGTGAAATTCCCGCTGCTTCCAGAAGGAGCCGGGTGATTCCCGATTCCCGGGAATGGAATGTGTGAGCTCTGGGAATTGCCAGGGTTATTCCGGCGCTCCAGCCCGGCTCCGGCGGCTCCTGCTGGGTTCGGGTCCGGGGGT
>NW_015379290.1:71509-75422 GCF_001522545.3 Parus major | reverse complement strand
TGAGGTTGGGTGGTCAGAGATCCCCAAATCCTTTTCTTGGGGACCCCAAAACCTTCCACCTTCACCAGAGTGAAATTGGGTGGCCAGAAATCCCAAATCCTGGTTTTTGGGGACCCCAAAACCTTCCACCATCACCAGGACAAGGCTGGGTGGCCAGACCTCCCCAAACCCATTTTTTTGGTACCCCAAAATCTTCCCCCATCACCAGGATGAGGTTGGGTGGCCAGAGATCCCCAACCCCTTTTTTTGGGGACCCCAAAACCTTCCACCTTCACCAGGGCGATGTTGTCTCCCCCAAACCCATTATTTTGGGGACCCCAAAACCTTCTCCCATCACCAGGACGAGGTTGGGTGCCCAGACCTCCCCAACCCCATTTTTTTTCCGGCTTCCCCGGAGCCCTCCAGGCCGTCCCTGTCACCCCTCTGGAGAAGGGGCAGGGCCAGGCCTGACTCCGGGGTGCTCCCTGTGCTGCCAGGGGTGCTGTTCCTGCAGTTTGGGGACGAGACCAGGCGGGTGCACATCACGCACGAGATCAGCAGCATGGACACCCTGCACGCCCTCATCGTCCACATGTTCCCGCAGAAGCTCACCATGGGCATGCTCAAATCCCCCAACACCGCCATCCTCATCAAGGACGAGTCCCGAAACGTCTTCTACGAGCTGGAGGATGTCCGGTGAGCAGCTCAAATCCCGCCTGGAAACCCATCCCGAGCCGGGAGATCTGTGGGATGAAGGGAAAAGGGGTGGTGGGTGAGGAGATGGGGTTTTTCAGGCTCTGTCTCCCCTTCCAGGGACATCCAGGACAGGAGCATCATTAAAATCTACCGGAAAGAGCCACTCTACGCCTCGTTCCCAGCCTCGCACATCACCAACGGCGACCTGAGGGTGAGAGGGGACACGGGGACAGCCCAGGAGGGTGGCGGGACCTGCGGGAGCGGGAAGGAGAGGAAGAGGGAGAAACTGGGAATGGATGGCGTGTGGCTGGGATTTATCCTGCCTGCTTCCAGCGCTGGTTGGGGGCTGACAGCGGGGTTGAAAAGGTGGGGTTTAGGGAATTAAATAATGGGAGTAATTAATAGGGGTAAATCAGTCATCGGGATAAATCACCCCGCTGCTGGCTGGGAATCACAGAACCCCAGAATCCCAAAATAACAGAATCACAGAATCCCAGAATAAGAGAACCACTGAATCACAGAATCCCAGAACCACTGAATCACAGAATCCCAGAACCACAGAATCCGAGAACTACAGAATCCCCAAATCCCAGAATAACAGAATCCCAGAACCCCAGAATCCCAGAATCCCAGAATAACAGAATCCCAGAATAAGGCAACCACCGAATCTCAGAATCCCAGAATCACTGAACCACAGAATCCCAAACCACAGAATCCCAGAACCACAGAACCCCAGAATAACAGAACCACCAAGTCCCAGAATAACAGAATCCCAGAACCACAGAATCCCAGAATCCCAGAACCACAGAATCCCAGAACCCCAAGCCACAGAATCCCAGAATAACAGAACCACCGAATCCCAGAATCCCAAAATCCCAAAATCCCAAAATCCCAGAATCCCAGGGTTGGAAGAGACCTCTAAGACCGAGTCCATCCCAGCCCTAACACCTCAGTTAAACCACAGCACATCCAGTCTTTTATAAACACCCCAGGGGTGCTGACTCCACACCTCCCCGGGTAGAACATTCCAGTACTTCCTCACCCTTTCCATAAAAACCTTTTTCCCCATATCCAGCCGAAATTTTAATGCTGTGCGCTCCCGCTCTGCCAGCTGCTCCTGGACAAAGAGCCCGACCCCACCTGGCCACAACCATTTCAGGGAATTTGTGGAGTGCTGAGGTCACCTCTGAGCCTCCTTTCCTCCAGGACAAACATCCCCAGCTCCCTCAGCCGTTCCTCCAAGGGAAGGGTTTGCCAAGGCGCCGGAGGGCAGAGCAGGGCAGGGCTCGCTCCGCGCTCACCCTCCCGCCCTATTCCCGCAGCGGGAGATGGTCTACACTTCCCGGGAATCCTCTCCCACCCGCCGGCTCAACAACATCTCCCCGGCCTCCCACCTGGCCTCCGGTTCCCCCCCGCCCGTGCTGCAGTCCTCGTCGCCGTCCCGCTCCCGCATGTCCTACAGCGGCGGTCGCCCGCCCTCGTACGCCGGTAGCCCGGTGCACCACGGCGAGCGCCTGTCCAGCCTCCCCCCGGCCCCGGGCGTGTCCCCCAGCCCCAGCGCCATCCTGGAGCGCCGAGACGTGAAGCCGGACGAGGACCTGGCGGGCAAGAACGTGGTGCTGGTGAAGAACGAGGGGCTGTACGCCGATCCTTACGGGATGGTGCACGAAGGGCGGCTCAGCATCACCTCCACGCAGTCGCTGGCGGGCATGGGGGACCCGTTCGGCTACTCCGGGGGGCTCTACAAGCGGGGCTCGGTGCGGTCACTCAGCACCTACTCGGCGGCCGCGCTGCAGACGGAGCTGGAGGACAGTTTGTACAAGCCCAACGCGCCCATCTACAGCGACACGTACGGCCCCGGGCTGGGATTCCGAATGCCGCCCTCGTCTCCGCAGAAGATGGTGGAGCCCGGGCAGAGCCCGCACAGCCCTTACTCGGGCCCGCCGAGCCGCTCCTCGCCCGTGCGGCAGTCCTTCCGCAAGGATTCCTGCTCCTCCGTCTTCATGGACGGCCCCGTGGGCAAAACGCGCAACCCCAGCTCGTCCGGGCCCCCCGAGCTGTTCCCCGGCCCCGGAGAGCGGCCGCTCTCGGGCTTCGGATCGCCCGGACCGGCCAAGGACACGGAGACCAGGTGAGAGGAGGGATGGGGGTCCGGGCGTGGCTGCGCCGGGGGTTCTGGATCAGCTGCAGGGCCNTGGATGGATCCCTGGGTGTGGATGGATCCCTGGACATGAATGGATCCCCAGATATGGATGGAGATCTCCAGACATGAATAGATCCCTGGGTGTGAATGGATCCCTGGGTGCGGATGGAGATCCCTGGGTGTGAATGGATCCCTGGCCATGAATGGATCCCTGGGTGTGGATGGAGATCCCTGGGTGTGGATGGATCCCCAGACATGAATGGATCCCTGGGTGTGGGTGGATCCCTGGGTGTGGATGGAGATCCCTGAGTGTGAATGGATCCCTGGCCATGAATGGATCCCTGGCCATGAATGGATCCCTAAGTGTAGATGGATCCCTGGGTGTGGGTGGATCCCTGGGTGTGAATGGATCCCTGGGTGTGGATGGATCCCTGGACATGAATGGATCCCTGGGTGTGAACGGATCCCTGGATGTGAATGGATCCCTGGCCATTAATGAATCCCTGGATGTGGATGGAGATCCCTGGCCATGAATGGATCCCTGGCCATGAATGGATCCCTGGCCATGAATGGATCCCTGGGTGTGGATGGAGATCCCTGGCCATGAATGGATCCCCGGATGAAGACAGATCCCCTGGCTCAGCCCCACCCTCAGGCCCAGGGCAGGATTTCCGAGGCTGTCCCATGACCAGGGGTCGGCCACCATGACCTCTGCGGATCCCTCCCGCGATATTCCCCAATCCCCGACATTCCCACACCAGCCTCTCCATCCCTGTCCCCTGTCCCGTTCCAGACCAGGAGCTCCCGGCACTCCCAGGGCTCCCAGCCTGGCCTGGCCGACCAAGCCAAGCTCTCCTTCGCCTCGGCCGAATCCCTGGAGACGATGTCGGAGGCGGAGCTGCCGCTGGGATTCAACAGGATGAACCGGTTCCGGCAGAGCCTGCCGCTGTCCCGCTCCGCCAGCCAGACCAAGCTGCGCTCCCCAGGTACCCCCGACACCAAAACCTCCACGGGAAGAGCGGGGGATTGGCCTCCAGCCACCCAAAAACCCCAGGAAGAGCGGGGGGATTGGCCTCCAACTGCCCAAAAAACCCC
>NW_015379290.1:67152-68514 GCF_001522545.3 Parus major | reverse complement strand
AGGTGGCGGGATGGGGAATGAGGCAGCAGGTGAGGCTGGGTGAGAGCGCAGAGAGGGAACGAGGAGAGTGGAAGGCGCTGGTGACAGCCGTGTCCCCAAGCCCCGGGGCGGCAGGGATGGGGTGCAGAACCAGCCGGGGGAGGCAGGGATGGGGTGCAGGAGCAGCCGGGGGAGGCAGGGATGGGGTGCAGGAGCAGCCGGGGATGCTCCCGGAGGCAGGGATGGGGTTCAGAAGAAGCCAGGGGGTGCTCGGGGTGTCAAACCCAGCCTGGGGGGTGTCCAGGGTGTCAGACCCAGCCCGGGGGTACCCGGGGTGTCAGACCCAGCCCGGGGGGTGTCCAGGGTGTCAGACCCAGCCCGGGGGTACCCGGGGTGGCAGGGATGGGGTGTCAGACCCAGCCCGGGGGTACCCGGGGTGTCAGACCCAGCCCGGGGGGTGTCCAGGGTGTCAGACGCAGCCCGGGGGTGCAGACCCAGCCCCTGACCCGTCCCCCCTGGCTGTTCCCGGCGCAGGGAGCGGATGGAAGCCATGGAGAAGCAGATCGCCAGCCTGACCGGGCTGGTGCAGAGCGCGCTGCTCCGCGGCTCCGAGGCCGAGACCCCCAGGTGAGGGAGGGCAGGTGTGGGACCCCCGGGATGTCCCTCCTGGGGGGGTCTGTCCCCCTCCCAGGGGACCCCGACCCCGGCCGGCCCGAGCTGAGCCCCTCCTCTCGTTGCAGCGAGAAGACCGAAGCCACCAACGGCGGGACCCCCCCGTCAGCGTGTGAGTGACCCCTGCAGGACCCCCCCGATCCAGGGGTGACCCGGGATGGGCTCTGCAGGACCCCCCCGATCCAGGGGTGACCCGGGATGGGCTCTGCTGGACCCCCCCGATCCAGGGGTGACCCGGGATGGGCTCTGCAGGACCCCCCCGATCCAGGGGTGACCCGGGGTGGGCTCTGCAGGACCCCCCCGATCCAGAGGTGACCCGGGATGGGCTCTGCAGGACCCCCCCGATCCAGGGGTGACCCGGGGTGGGCTCTGGGTCCGGCATTGCCCTCAGCATCCTCCGCTTGTCCCCGGGCAGCCACGAGCCGCAGCGGGATGGGGACCCCGGTGCCAGCGCCACCGCCGCCCTCGGCCAGCAGCACCCCCGCGGGACAGCCCACGGCCGTCACCCGGCTGCACATGCAGCTGCACCTGCACGACCTGCAGCAGAACGCCAGCGAGCTCCGCAACCAGCTGCAGCAGCTGCGGAAACTGCAGGTGAGAGACAGCCCGGCTGGGAGCGGCTCCTGGCGGGGTAAGGGGGGGAAATGGGGTGGGAGTGGTGGGAGAGGTGGGGAGAGCTCGGGGATCCTGCCCGGAGCTGAGATCGGGGAT
>NW_015379290.1:59223-61764 GCF_001522545.3 Parus major | reverse complement strand
TCCTCTCCAAGCGTGTTTGGGACCCTCTCTTTTGACACAAACCTCATTTTTCCATGGAAAAAAAGCGGGATTTTACACCGGGCTGGAGACACAGCCCCTGGAATCAGCAGAAAACTCTTTCCCGAGGAGCAGGGAGTTGTTCTGCCAGGGGAAAATCCTCTCCCAGAGGAAAATCCTCTCCCGGAGCCGCTGCCGGGTGGATTTTACCTGCCCCATCCTACTGGGAAACCTCTGGGGATGCTCCTGGCCCTGCTGGGGGATTGGGATCGTTCAATTCCAGCCCGGTTTTCCAGGAAAATCAACCCGCGGGATCACGCAGAGCCTGTCACCCTCATCCCTACAAATTCCCCAATCCCAAGGGCACTTCCAGCAGGGAAGAGGAAGGGTTTGGATGGATCCCAACTCCTGCCATCAGCAGAGCTCGTCCCAAAAACCTCACCAATCCCAACCCCTTTCTTCGGGATTTCCTGGATTTGTGCGTTTGCACTGGGATGCTCCAGGGTTTCCTGGATTTCCCTTTGAACCCGGGATGCTCGGAGCACCTCAGATTTGGGGGAAACCGGGATTTTGCGCCCCTCCCTCAGTGTCTCCGCTCCCTCCCAGGCAAGTGGAGGAGGGCGTGTGGAGCTCCCCGAGCAGCCTGAGCCAGTCGCCCAAGAAGGTGGCCCCGGAGACGGATTTCAGCAAAGGGCTGGAGCTGGAGATGCCCACCAGCCCTCCCGTGAGCCTGCACCACCTGACGGCCGCCCCCGACCCCCTGGGGGTGCCCGGCTTCGGGCACAGCCCCCCGCAGCCCCAGAGCCACCCCGGCAAGAGCAATAACCCCTCCCGAGCCCCGGAGATGGTGCCCGCCAAGACCCAAACGGGGCCCGAGACCCCCAGCAAGAAAAGCGTGGACAAAGCGGTGTCGGTGGAGGTGAGAGCCCGGCACGGCCCGGGGGGTGCTCGGTTTTTTGGGGGGGAATCCTCCGGAAGGTGAAAATGGCAAAGGGAGCGGCGCCCATCCCGCTCCTCCTCGCGTGGGAGCGCCTCTGCCGACTGGGAGGGTGGGGAAATTTGGGGAAATTATGTGGGGATGGGGGTAAAAATGTGCTGTCCGCCACCCCCAGCCCTTCCCAGCGGGTTTGGGGGTGTCCCAGGGCTGTGGGTCACGTCCTGCCCGCCAGGGACGGGGCTGGAGCGGGCTCTGTGTCCGCAGGCGGCCGAGCGCGACTGGGAGGAGAAGCGGGCGGCGCTCACCCAGTACAGCGCCAAGGACATCAACCGGCTCCTGGAGGAGACCCAGGCCGAGCTCATGAAGGCCATCCCCGACCTGGAATTCGCCGCCAAGCACAAACAAACCCCGGGCAGCGGCAGCGCCGCCTCCACGCCCGAGCACAAACCCTCCAAGGCACAGCACGCCCCCAAATCGGGGGGCAAAGGGGACCCCAACGGCCGCCGGGGCTCAGGTATGGGCCGGGCAGGGAGGGGACCCTGGGGGTGTCCCCGAGTCGGGGGGGGTTGGATGGGAGGGGCAGGACCCTCACGGCCCCCTTTGTGCCCAGACGAGCTGACGGTGCCGCGGTACCGAACCGAGAAACCCTCCAAGTCCCCGCCGCCTCCGCCGCCCCGCCGGAGCTTCCCCTCCTCGCACGGGCTGACCACGACCCGCAGCGGCGAGGTCATTGTCACCAGCAAGAAGGAGCCCGGCTTTATGAAGGTAGGGATGGCCGCTGGGCTGGACAGAGCGATGTGGTGTCCCCCGGTGTCCCTTGGTGTCCCCCGGTGTCCCTTGGTGTCCCCCGGTGTCTCCCGGTGTCTCCCCGGTGTCCCCCCGGTGTCTCCTGGCGTTCTTTGGTGTCCCCCACTGTCCCCCGGTGTCCCTCGGTGTTCTCCGGTGTCCTCCAGTGTTCTTCAGTGTCCCCCTGGTGTCCCTCAGTGTCTCCCGGTGTCCCTCGGTGTCCCGCCGTGTCCTTCGGTGTCTCCCGCTGTCCCCGCTGTCCCCCGGCCCTCACGGCCCCGGTCCCGCCGTGTCCTTCGGTGTCTCCCGCTGTCCCCGCTGTCCCCCGGCGCTCACGGCCCCGCTGTCCCCGCTGTCCCCCGCTGTCCCCGCTGTCCCCCGGCGCTCACGGCCCCGCTGTCCCGGCAGAAGGCGGAGTCGGAGGAGCTGGAGCCGCAGAAGCCGCAGGTGAAGCTGAGGCGGACGGTGTCCGAGGTGGTCCGGCCCGCCTCCACCCCTCCCATCATCGCCTCGGCCATCAAGGACGATGATGATGAGGATCGGATCATCGCGGAGCTGGAGGTGAGCGCGGGACCCCCGCGGGACCCCCGCCCTCCCCGCCCCCGAGGTGACACCGCCACGTCCGGGGTGGGTTTTGGGGTGTGACACGGGCAGCACCGCGGGTGGCACCGGTGTCGGGGACAGCTGCTACACACCTGGGGGCTCCTTCTGCACTTCCCGCCTGGGCTCTAAGCCTGGCTCACCTGGTTTTGAGCGCTGCCCGGGTGATCCAGTGGGGAGGGAATGGCTTTTCCTTGGATGGTTTTCCCTTGGATGGTTTT
>NW_015379290.1:56325-58373 GCF_001522545.3 Parus major | reverse complement strand
CTGCCCAGGGGACAGGTGACCCTGCCAGCAGCCCAGGGCACAGCGCTGCCTCTGCACCAACATCCCTCGGGCCCTGCTGAGCCCGTGGCCGCTCGGAGCCCCGCTGCAGGCCCAGGGGACCCCACGCTCCCTCCAACGGCCGTGTTTGACTCCCCAGGTGTTTCAGCGCAGCTCCGCCTCCCCTTTCCTCCCCACGCTCCGTTGTGACCCCCTCGAGCCCGTGGCCCCGGGCCACTCCGAGCCGTGGCCCGACGGAGCCGCGCTGGCAGCCGAAGGATGGAAGGTAACGGGGCTGCGCTCTCACCGCCTTCCTCCTCTGCCTCCTCTCAACTCACTTCTGCTCCTTCTCTCTGATTTAACCGGCTAATTAACCGGCTAATTAACGGCTTCTCTCTCCACTGCCTCGCTCACGGCACTGACGCGGCACCGGAGCCAGCACTAACGCGAGTCCGCGGCTCCCGGGGGGCTCCCGGGGGGCTCCCGGGGGATCCCGGGGGGCTCCCGGGGGATCCCGGGCACCCCCAGCACCGCACGGGCAGCGCCCGCCGCTCTCACACCACGCTCGGGGGGCGGGCGGGGCACGGGAGAGCTCCGAGTGCATGCGGAGGATGGGAAGGGAAGGGTTTGGAACACGGTCCGGTGGTTTGGGACTGCCTGGAATCACGTCCAGCCCCACCACAGCACTCCGGAGATCCACGCTGGGCTCTCTCTGGGGTGGAGAGAGGCTGGAGAGCGGCTGGGATGGAGCAGGGAACGATCAGGGTGGGAAGAACGGGAGGAAAATGCCTGGAGAGTGGCCTGGATTAAATAAGAGGTAGCCAGGGTAGAGAAAACAGGAGGAAAATGCCAGGAGAGTGGCTGGGATGGAGCAGGGAATGTCCAGGGTGGGAAGGACTGGTCGGAAATGCCTGCAAGAGAGGCTGGGATGGAACAGGGAATGTCCAGGGTAGAAAAAGCAGGAGGAAAATGCCTGGAGAGTGGCCTGGATGAAATAGAGGATGCCCAGGACAGGAAGAGCAGGAGGAAAATGCCTGGAGAGAAGACGGGATGGAGCAGGGAATGCCCAGGCTGGGGAGAACAGGAGGAAAATGCCTGGAGAGAAGACGGGATGGAGCAGGGAATGGCCAGGAGGGGGCAAAGAGCAGGACAGGAGCTCCTGCCATGCCAGACGCGAGGGGAGCTCTGGCTCATCCCGCCAGTTCAGCTCCTGGGGAAGGGTCTGGTCCCGCTGGGTGCTCCCCTCTCCTGGACCAGCTGGGCTGGATCATCCCTGTGTCCCTCTGCTCCAGAGCTGGGATGGGCTCAGCCGCACCCCCAGATTCCCTCAGTCATCCCAGGGATTCCTGGGACGGGAGCAGGGAAGTGCGGCAGGAAGAGCAGCATTTCCCGGGGGATTTTGGGCCCCTCGGGGTGGGAAAGGCCGGGCGGCCCTCGGCAGCTCGGCTGGGATGGCTCAGCCCCCGCCGGAGCTCTGCCCCAGTGCCCCCAGTTTGTGCCAGCACGGAGAAATCCCAGCTGGAATCTCTGCTGGTGGCAGCGGGATTTCCAAAGGCGTTCGGGAGGAGCAGAAACACCGGCTTGGATTCTGCTCCAAGGTTTTGTGCTCCTGTGGGATGTCAGGGCTGGAGGAGGGAGCTGAGCTTCCTCTCCGTTCCCTGTCCATGCTCTGGGTCCGGTGGGATGTAGGGCTGGACAGGAGGGAGCTGGACATCCCTGTCCAGTCCCTATCCGTGCTTCCAGTGGGATATCAGGGCTGGACAGGAGGGAGCTGGACATCCCTGTCCAGTCCTTCTCCATGCTCTGCATCCCGGTGGGAGGAAGGAGCTGGACATTCCCTTCCAGTCCCTGTCCATGCTCTGGATCCCTGCGGGATTTCAGGGCTGGAGGAGGGAGCTGAGCATCCCTGACCAGTCCTTGTCCGTGCTCCCGGTGGGATGTCAGGGCTGGACAGGAGGGAGCTGGGCATCCCTGTCCAGTCCTTCTCCGTGTTCTGGATCCCAGTGGGATGTCAGGGCTGGAGGAGGGAGCTGGACATCCCTGACCAGTCC
>NW_015379290.1:49051-56220 GCF_001522545.3 Parus major | reverse complement strand
TCAGGGCTGGAGGAGGGAGCTGGACATTCCCTTCCATTCCCTGTTCACGCTGTCCCTCGCAATGGGATGTGTGGGATGGTCAGGAAGGAGCTGAGCCCCTCTCCAGCCCCCGTCCGTGCCGTGAATCCCTCTGGGATGTGCGGGATGGGCAGGAAGGAGCTGAGCCCCTCTCCGGCCCCCGTCCGTGCCGTGAATCCCTCTGGGATGTGCGGGATGGGCAGGAAGGAGCTGAGCCCCCTCCTCTCCCTCCCCAAACTCCCTCCTGTGGAACTCGGCCGTGCCGTGGGGGTGACCCCAATAATTTGTGGCGCCCCGTGGTGCCTCCCCAGGCAGACCCCGCTGTCTCCCGGCCCCTAACCTGTCTGAATTCTCTACCTAGGAGCCGCTGGCAGCCCCGGCCAGCCGGGCGTTCTCCCTGCCCCAGATCGTGCTCACCGAGTGGGTGTCGGAGCCGCCGTCCCCCGAAGCCGAGCCGGAGCCGTGGCTGGCACCGGGCAGCGCAGCAGGAGCGCGGCTGCCACCCGAGGGGACAAGGAGGGGCCTTGCGGTGGCTCCTGGCAGCTCCCCAAAGTCCCCGCTGGCACAGGACCGCCCTCCAGCCCCGCCGGCCCCCGGCAGCACCTCCCGGGAGTTTCCTTTGGCGGCCGCGCCTTTCCCGAGGGATAAAATGGGGGGACAAGGAGGGGACGCGGCTCTGGACGCTGCCAGCAGGCCAGGAGGAGGCGACAAGATTTGTCCCCAAAGTCGCGGGGCTCCTCGGAGCCACGGGGAAGGTGGCGGAGCTGCGGAGGCCGCGCTCCCCTCCATCGGCACCGGGATCATTCCCCAAATTCCCGATGGGGATCCCCAAAGAGGAGCCGGGCTCGCTCCTGGACGCTCCGGAGGGGCTCCCAAAGCCGCATGGAGAGAGGAGAGCCCGCTGCCGCATCCCGGGATTCCCGCGGGCAGGGATCCAGAGGGACATTCCCGGCAGGAGCAGCCCCTGGAGCAGATTCCTGCCCTCTCCAGCCACTCCACGGCACCTCCGGGATGGGATGGAGGGGCTCCGGCTGCGGGGGGCGACCCCGGAACGGGGGGGAAAGTGGCGGAGGGGCTCTGCAGAGGCCGCTTGTCCCCCGGGCTCCCCCCGGCCCCGGGAAAAAAGGAGATTTATGAGGACACCTACCAGAGACTGGACAGCCTGGAGGAAACCATCCGCGAGCTGGAAATGACCATCAACGAGATCAGCAGCCACCCCGCCGTGGAACTGGCGTTCCCCAAGGACGCGCTGGGATCCGAGGAGGCCGGGAAGAGCCTGGGGGACCTCGGGCTCGGCGGCTGCGACGGTGACACCGCGCTGGACCTCAGCCAGGCCAAGGATGGCGCTGCCAAGAGTCCGAGCAGGACCAAGCCAGCGCTGCTCCCCAAGCCGCAGCTGCCCCCCGGCACTCGCCAGGTTCATTTTCTCTTCTCCCCCGTGCCCTGCTCTGCCCTGGATTCACTCTGATGTCTCTTCCTCCGCCTGCTCCCTCTCTGTGACTCCTCCTCCGGGCAGGGCCGAGGCGGAGAGCGAATATTCCTCTTCTCGCTGGCACTTGGAGGGGTTTGGGAAGGGCAGGAATGAGCGAGGCAGGAGCTGGCAGCGGGAAGGGAGGCAGGGCCGGGTGGTGCTGGCTGATCCCGTCCTGGAATTAAACCCTGGATGAGGTGGATTCTTCCGCCCTGGAAGGGTTTTGGAGCACCAGGTCCAGGATGGGCATCCCAAGGTGTCCAAGAGCATCCCACGGGGTCCAAGGGCATCCCACGGGGGTCCTTGAGCATCCCAAGGGGTCCAAGGGCATCCCACGGGGTCCAAGGGCATCCCACGGGGCTCTTGAGCATCCCAAGGGGTCCTTGAGCATCCCAAGGAGTCCAAGGGCATCCCAAGGGGTTCTTGAGCATCCCAAGGGATCCTTGAGCATCCCAAGGGGTCCAAGGGTATCCCACGGGGTCCTTGAGCATCCCAAGAGGTCCAAGATCATCCCAAGGGGTCCAAGGGTATCCCAAGGGGTCCATGAGCATCCCAAAGGATCCAAGAGCATCCCAAAGTGTCCAAGTGCATCCCAAGGGACCCATGAGCATCCCAAGGGGTCCAAGGGTATCCCACGGGGCTCTTGAGCATCCCAAGGGGTCCTTGAGCATCCCAAGGAGTCCAAGAGAATCCCACAGGGTCCATGAACATCCCACAGGATTGGCCAGGGCTGGGCGCTCCGGATGCCGAAGCACCGCTCTCAATTTCACCATTTTGCATAAAAACCCCTCTCCTAATGAGCGGCAGCCGGAACCCAGCAGATGTTTCTCCTAATTAAACCGCAGCATGAGCTCCCTGAAGCCATCCCAAATTGCTTTCCGCTGGAATCCAGCTGAATATCTGGGAAAAACAGGGAGGGGGAAAATGCCCTGAGCTCCGCTGCGACGTCAACCTGCTCCTTTATTAACAGCCAGCGCTGGGGAATAAATCTCCTTTTCCATTTGGAGCCGTTCTCCCGCTCCTCGGGGGGCTCTCCCTGGGTGAACGGGGGTGCAGCTGCAATTTTTCCAGATGTTTTTTCCCTGGAAAATGGGAAGTGGAGCTGCGGGGATGGATTTGCGGCTGGGGCAAAGCCAGGCTCAGGGTTAGGCAGGAGAGGCTGTGATGGATCAGTCCTAAAGCAGAGAGGGGCAGGGCAGGGCTGCTGTCACCTCCCGAGGATTCTGGAAGATTCCCAGCGCCGGGAATGCCAGGGATGCTGTGGCTCATGTGGGATTCTCCAGGGCTGGGATTTGGACTCTGATGATCCTCCACCCTCCCAGATGAGGAATTTTCCATGATTTTTCGATTCCCTCGTGCTGTGGGGTGTGGGAATCCCCCGTGTCCCACCTGTGGGGACCACTGAGGATCCCAGGGGTTCACCCGAGCCATGGATTTCCCAACCTGGGATGTCCCCACTGGAACAGGACAGGCACGAGGCCACCGGGAGGGGACCTGGGGTGTCCCTGGCACGGGAGGGGACCTGGGGTGTCCCTGGCACGGGAGGGGACACGCGGGGTTGCTCTGGCGATTCTCTGTATCCGCTCCTGTGCACAGCCATAAATAAACTCCTCTGTATTCCCACTGCCGCCGTTCCCACCTGGAATCTGCTTCTGCCTGCCGCCGCCTCTTTCCCTCTCTCTCGGGTGTCCTGTCCCGCCCTCGGTGTCCCGGTTTTTGCCGTGTCTGCCCTAAACCCCCTCTCGGGTGGCTCCCGGTAAGTCCCGGCGGGGTTTGGAGCTCACACGGGGGAGCCTCATCCTCCTCATCCTCGCCAGCACGGGCTGTGCCGGCAGGGGTGGCTCAGCCCCAGGCATCCAGCGCTGCCGGCTCCCCCAGGATTAAAGGATTAAAGGATTTTAACCCTTTTCCCCTGGATTTTGTGTCCCGGCAGAGCGGTGGCGTCTCCATCCCGGCCATGAAGGTGGTGAACCCGGCGTCGCGGCTGAAGCAGGGCCAGCAGGGCAGCCCCGACAAGGGCAAGCACATCAAGCAGCGCATGGAGTACATGCGGATCCAGGGCCAGCAGCAGGTACTCCACCCCTAGAGCCGCCCCGGGGCTGCCCGCGGCCCCGGCAGCGCCCTCGGGCACGGCCTGAGCCGGGGACACCCCCAGCGTGATGATTTTTGGGGCTGGGTTCTCTCTTTCTTGGTGCCTTCTCGGCTTCGGCTGAGCCCGGCGGGGTTGGGGACAAAGGGACGCGGCTGTTGAGAGGCTCTTGTCACAGCCCGTGGGGACAGGGGACAGGGACACGACTTCGTGCTGAGAGACACAAACCCTGTGACTGTGACTGTCCTGGCTGAAGCCGCAGCCTGTTGTCCCCCGGCGCTGGGTGTCACCCTGCCGCGGTGGCGTTGTCCCCTCGCCCCTGGGGACAGTGACATCTCCTTGGAGCGTGGCAGAGCCACGGGAGCTCTGGGGATGGGGATTCCCTCCCTGGGGTTCCTGTCCCGGGAGGTTTTGGGGAGCCGGGACCTCGCCCCACGCAGCTTGTGGTGTCCCAGGCGGGGGTGGTGGCACCGGGGACACCGTGGGGACACCGTGGGGACACCGTGGGGACACCGTGGGGACAGGGTGAGCGGGCCACAGCAGCTGGAAGAGAATGGGATGGGATGGAACATCCCCAGCCCCCAGCACTGACCCCTGCCCATCCCGGGGGGCAGCTCCTGCATCCCCCCAGCTCCGTCCCTGCTGTCACCCCGGCTCCAGCCGTGCATTCCCGGCCGGCTCAGGCCACAGGCCAGGGGATCACGGCCACTCGGGTGTCCTCCCTCCCTGCTGACCCCTTGTCCCCGCTCCCAGCAGCCCTTTTCCCCTCGCTGGGCAGCAGCACCGCGAGCGGCTCCGCCTTGAGCCCTTCCTGCGCCCCCCTCTGTGTCCCGACCCCTTTTCCACCGCCAAAATCCCGCAATAAACCCGATTCTGCTCATTCTCGTGCAGCCGCCGGCCCTGTCGGACAAACCGGAGCTACTCCCAGCAGGGTTTTGGGGGGGATTTCACGCAATTTGGGCAAGTGTGGAATGAGCAAAACGGACCTTGCGAGAAGGGTCAAACCCTCCCCTCGGCTGCTCCGTTCCCAGTGGGAAAATTCCCCCAAGGAGGGTCCATCCCCGAGCTCGGGGGGCATCCCCTGGCTGTCCCCTCCGGCCTGCGGGGCTGTCCCGGCCCGTGGAATCAGGGAGAGGCGGGAGCTCCCTCTGGATTCCCCCTGGACCAGAGAGAGGGGCCGGGGAGCATCTCCTGACCCTACGAGGCCACCGAGCCCCCTCCCCTGGAGGCCACACAGCCGCGGCTGCTCGGTGTCACCTCTGTCCGCCTCGGGGACACCTCGGTGGCGCCATCAGCCCCCCCCGGCACCTGCCGCTGCCCCGGCTGGCATTATTCCGTGTCACTTTTGTCCCCCCGTGTCACTTCTGGCCGCGTCCCCACTCCTCTCCTCAGCACCCCAACCCCTCACTGAGGGCGAGGATGGGGCTGGAGGATCCCCGTCCTCATTCCCTGAGGGATTTTCACCATTCCCGATGCCCGTGACCGACCCCCACCCCCCCGGGCACGGTGGGGACAGGGACAGGGACAGGGTGGGCACCGCCACCCTCGGGCGCTGCCGAGGCTCGGCCGGGGGCTGTGCCCGCTCTAACGCTGCCCTTCTTGTCCCCCCTGTGCCTCCCCCGTGTCCCCTGTGCCTCCCCTCTCACCCCCCCCGCCCCACCCCGCCTGCGTCTGCCTGTGTGTCCGCCTGTCCGTCCGTCCGTCCGTCCGTCCGTCCGCTCCTCTCGGGGATGTCCCCTGCCCGTGCAGTGACGCGTGGGACCCGCTCTTGTCGCGCTGTTTGTGGTGGCCCTTTTCCAGCTGCTTGACCTCAGGCCTGACTCAGTGCTGCTTCTGAACGAACTCCCTTTGGTTCTCGGTTGTTTTTGGGTTTTGTTTTTCCTTTTTTTTCCCCCCCTTGTCCTCGTTTCTGTTGGTTTTTTCCCCTTCTTTCAGTTTTTCCTTTCGTCTTTTTATTTATTTTTATTTTTAAAGCTTTTTTTTTTTTTTTTTTCCTTTCTTTTCGGACTTTCCACCCTTTTCTCCTCCTCCTCGTCCTCCTTGAATCTTGCTTTTCTTTCCAGGCCACTAGACCATCTAAAGAGGCCAGTGAGACCTCCCCCACGGTCTCAGAAAAACCCGCAGCTGGCAGAACATCCATCCCCGTATTGACTTCCTTTGGGGCCAGGAACTCCTCCATCTCATTCTGAGCGCCCCTGCCAGCTCCGCCCGGCCGCTCCTCCTCTCTTCCTCGCTCTCCTCTTCCTCCCTGGGACTTGGCTTCTTCCTGAGGCGCTCTGGAGGGAAGCCGCCACCTGTTGTCCCCTCCTCTTTCTGTTTGATCCATGTTTTTTGTCGCCTCCGCTCCGCCAAAAGAACTTTTTGTGTGTCGCCTGCGCCGCGCCTCGGCCCGACCTCTGTGTCCCCTCCCGCTCCGCCATGGCCAACCAGCCACTTTCTGTTTCTCTCTCTCTCTCTCTCTTTTTCCTCCTTTTCTCCCCTTTTTTTTCCTCCCCTTCGGATCGCTGTTGGTTTGGTTTCCTTCCCCTCCCATTTTCCTCTTTTTTCCCCCCTTTTTCCTCATCCCCTCCGTTTTTTCGTTTTGGTTTTTTTTTTTTGTTTTGTTTTGTTTTGGTTTGGTTTTTATTTCCTGTTTATTTAAGAGCTCTCAGAGCTTCCCCCCACCAGCGTCCAGCCAGGAGCAGCTTCCAGCTCCCACCGCGCGGAAAACCGGGAAGCAGCGCCCGCCGAGGACACGACCCCCGGAGGGACCCCGGGAGCGACCCCCGGGACCCCGGGAGCGACCCCCGGAGCGACCCCCGGAGCGACCCCCGGAGCAGCCCCGGAGCGGCCCGGGAGCCGCGGCCGTGTCCCCGCAGGAGGAGAGGACAGCCCCGGGCAGGGCTCGCCGGTGGGTGGCCGGCGGGGCCGAGGGCTCGGGGACATCCCCGGCCGCTGTCGCCGCTGTCGCCGCTGTCGCCGCTGTCGCCGCCGCCACGCCCGGCTCCCCTCGAGGGGGGTCGGGGGGTCCCCGGGAGTGCCGGAGGGACCGCCGGGCGCGGGTGTGAATTGGGGAGGGGGCTCGGGATGCGATGGAGGGGCTGCGGTGATGCCGGGGGGGTCACCTGGCCGCGGCTCTGTCCCCTCCCGTTGGGGACGAGCGGGCGGGACGGGGACCCGGAGCCCCGGGGGAGCAGCCCCGGACCCGGCCGGGCTGGCGGGGACCCCGGGGGGGCTTGGGCGGGGGGCCCGTGGCCACCTCCCGGCAGAACGGCCGAGCCAGGTGAGCCCAGGTGTGCCCCAGGTGTGCCCAGGTTTGCCCCAGGTGAGCCCCAGGTGAGCCCCAGCTGTGCCCAGCTGTGCCCAGCTGTGGCCCAGGTGTGCCCCAGGTGTGGCCAGGAGCACCCAGCTGTGTCCAGGTGTGCTCCAGGTGCGCCCAGGTGTGCCCCAGGTGTGGTCAGGTGTGGCCAGGTGAGCACCAGGTGTCCCCCAGGCGGGCTCCAGGTGTGCCCAGGTGATCCCAGGTATGCACAGGTGTGTCCAGGTGTGCTCCAGGTGTACTCTAGGTGTGTCCAGGTGTGCCCAGCTGTGTCCAGGTGTGCCCAGATGTAT
>NW_015379290.1:43012-44340 GCF_001522545.3 Parus major | reverse complement strand
AGGGGAAAAGCGGGGGAGGGGAGGGAGGGGAGACCTCCCCCTCCGACCTGTGCCACCCCCTCCCCATTTCGCCGTGTCCCCCGTGTCGCCGTGGATGCCATGGGTAATTGTGTGTGACCGTTGTAATTCCCGTGATAAAAAACACAAACAACAAAAAAAAAGGGTTGCTTTTTATTATTTTCCTTTTTTTTTTTTTTTTCTTTTCCCTTGATAATTTTTATTTTCTATCAGAGTGTCCGGCTTTAATAAAAATTAATTTTTTTTTTTACTTTTTTTTTTTTTTTGGACTCTTTTTTCTCTCTTTTCTGGCGCTGTTTTTCCCTCACTTTCCACCCCCAAAATTGAGAATTTCGATGGGGATGAGACATCCCCGATTCTCTTATTTCCTCCCCAAAATCTCAGAGAAAAAATGAGATTTATCCCCACCGTGGATAAAATTCCCAACAGCGGGAATTTGGGGTCTATTCCCGCCTCCCCCCGCCAAAAAATGGGAATTAACACCAGCAAAACCTCGAATAATCAGTTTATTTCCAATATATAGACCAGGAGGTGGGAGGGCAAAGCAGGGGGGATTTTTGGGGTTGGTTTGCGGTTTTTATTTATTTTTTTTTTTGCAGTTTTGCAGATCCCGACGGGGCCGAGGCGCCGGGAATGGGGGTGGGGAGGGGTTTTGGGTTTTTTTTGGGGAGGGGGGGACATGCAGGAGGGTTTTAAAAAGTCACCACTGAGCACGTCCCCTGCTCGGGGCTGGCTTTTTCCGCTGAGCAAAACTTCTTTAAAAAAATCCTTTATAAATCCTTTGGGATATGTTACACGGGCACAGAGACGATATTTACAGGGAAGGGGGGAAAAATAAAACCCACCAAAAAAAAAAATGGAAAAAAAAAAATCCCAAAAATTCGAAAAGAAAAACAAATTTTACAGCAAATATTTGCATAACGTAATGAGAACGACACGGAGAGACGGTGACGGGAGGTGACACCAAGGCCACCGAGCTGGTGGCACTCGGTGTCCCCGCGTGGCCACGCCAGGGGTCCCCGCGCCCCCTTCCTAAAGTGCTTCTGGCCTGGGGGGCAGGAAGGGGACAGCGGTGGGAAGGGACAGCGACACGGTGGCAGTGTCCCCTCCCCGTGTCACAGGGTGTCCCCACTCAGTGCCAGCCCCTCCCCGGCTCCTGGGGACACCCCAGGCTCAGGGTGACAGCGCTGAGGTCCCCAAGGGACCCTGGCACACGGGGGGGGTCCCTGAGGTGGGGTCCTCAAGGTGCTCAGGGCATGGAGAGTCCCCAAGGTCCCCCAGGGCAGGGGTCTCTGACCCTGATGTCCCCA
>NW_015379290.1:38344-42771 GCF_001522545.3 Parus major | reverse complement strand
AGCACAGGGGTCTCTGACCCTGATGTCCCCAAGGTCCCCAGGGCAGGGGTCTCTGACCCTGATGTCCCCAAGGTCCCCAGCACAGGGGTCTCTGACCCCGAGGTCCCCAGGGTCCCCAACCCGGGGCAGGTCCCGGCCGGAGCAGCCGCAGCGCCCAGGGAAGTGCCCGCACTTCGCTCCGCCGCGGCTGGGGACAGCAGGGCCACCACTGGGGACAGTCCCCGCCAGCCCCTCCCGGCACTGCCTGGGGGCTGCGGGACCCCGCTGGTCCCCAAAGCGTGGAGGGGACGAGGTGGCTTTGTCCCCCCTCCCCAGGCGCGGGGCCACCGGGACCTGGTAAATAATCACAGCAGCTTGTCCGGAGCACAATTAAATACGGGGACAAGGGACAATCCTTAAATTAAACACTGCCCGGGGGATCAGAGACACTGCGGGAAGCGCAGGGGCGCCGGGGGGCCGGGGCTGCCCGGGGGGCTCTCGGTGGCCGTGCCCGGGCCGCCAGTGCCAGGCGGGGCAACCGCGGGCCGGGCTTTGGTGGACTCCAAGCTGCTGAGCCCCGAGTCCTTGTCGCGACAGGGTCCCGGTGTCCCCTCGAGCCCCCGCGGTTCCTTCCACTCGTTGAAGTTGAGGTCCTTGAGGCCACCGGGCACCACCACCGTGTGCCGGCGCCAGCTGCTCTTCTTGCGGCGGGTCTCGGGGGAGTGCGCCCGGCGCAGGCGGACCCCCATGTCATCGGTGGAGCCCCGCAGGTGCTGCCGGAGCTGCTCCCGCAGCCACGGTCGCCCGGGGGCCACCCAGCTCTGCTCGTCCCCGCTGGCCACCCCCGCGGTGTCCCCGGCCGGCCGCGGCCTGCCCAGCTTCCTGCGGGCCAGCGTGTCGCACTGGATCAGGCGGTGCGAGTTGAAGGAGGGGCGGCCAAGGGGTGACTTGTCCTCGTCGCCTGTCCCCACCCCGGCCTGTCCCCGGCCGCCCTCGCGGCTCTCCGTGTCCGTCTCCATGTGGCTGAGCTCGCTGCGCTCGTCGTCCGCCTCCTCCCCGCGGCTCCCGGCCACCGAGTGCACCTCGGAGCACAGGCTGCGGTCCATGGTGGACAGCGTGGAGTAGCCGGACACGATGGAGCGGGCGTCCGGGGCCGGCTCGGATCCGGCTCCCGCGGGATCGGCGGAGCATTCCCGCTCCATCCCGGCCGGGCCGGGAGCCGCGGGCTCGGTGCCGGTGCCGCGGGGGGCTTTGCCGGGTGTCACCGCGGGGCCCTCCCGCTCCTGCTGCCGGCCCGGGCCGTCCCTGCGCTCCGCGTCGTCGTCGGTGCTGCTCCCAACGCCTTCGGCCTCTCTCCTCTTCTTCCTCTTGCGGGCGGCGGCCGAGACGAAGGGGATGGCGAGGAGCTCCCGGTGCGGCGGCGCTTTGCGCGACGGCCACGTGCCCTGGGGACAGCGGGGACAGCGGGGACAGCGGGGTCAGCGGTGGCGGCCACCGGACGGGCTGAGTGTCCCCGTCCCCCCGCAACCCCCGTGCCAGCCCCGCACCGGGACCCCCCTCTCACCTTCGGTTTGGCGGAGCCGCTGCGGTTCGAGCCTGGAAAGCAGAGGGGAGAGGAGGGTTAGGGGGGTCCCGGGGCTGGGAAAGCGCTGGGGAAGGGTCTGGGGGTCGAGTCGGGGGTGCTGCTCCGTTCCCCCCAAACCACGACGGGGACGTGGCGGGGCTGTCACACCCGGCTCGTGCCGGGAGGGGCTCCGGTGGTCCCGGGGTGGGTGGGGGGTCCCTGGCATCGCTCGCCTCACCCAGGGTGAGGAGTGGGGACAAGGGGGTCACACACAGCCAGGACACACAGCCGGGACCCCCGCGGTGGGACCCCAACCCTCCCGCGGGCCGCGGGGGGACACGGAGGGGACGGGGACAGCGCGACACGGGGACGGAGCGTGGGGAGGGGGCTCCGTGCCACACTCAGCCTTGGAGCGGGGTCTGGGGGTGCCCGAGGGGGCTGGGACAGGCCGGGGGGTTACGGGGTAAAGAGGGGACACAGAGGGGACACAGAGAAGGGACAAGCAGCCCTGGCCCTGCTGCCACCGTGTGAAGGACAAGGACAGGACACAGACCCCTCTCCCGCCCCGCATGCCCGGGACGGGGTTAGCAGCTGCTGACAACGAGAGAGGGGGAGGCAGAAAGGGGGTGCTGACCCTCCCCGGGGCTTTGGGAACCTCGCACCCCAGAACTGGAGGGTTCTGTGACACCCCACACCCCTCCCCGCAGCGAGATGCCACCAAAGGCACTGGCCAAACAAGAGAGAAGCAGAGCGGAAAGGATTCGGGGCTCCCATCCCTGCTGGTGTTGGGGGACCCTGGGGACAGCGCCAGGCAGGACAGGGTCCCCTCCCCTCCCGCTGTGCCCCCCCTGCTCCCGCTCTCTCGTGGTCCCCCCGAGGGTTAGTGCGTGAGCAATGCACCCGGGATCAGACTGTACCCGCTCTAGCTCTCGAGGAGGTCCGCTGGAGGAGGAAGAGGAGGAGGAGGAGGAAGAGGACAGCACAGAGAAGTTCAAGGAAAGAAGGTAAGAAATCAGTCCAACGTCAAAGGCTCCCGCTCTCCGGGGTGGGCAGCGCGGGCACGGGCGGGGGTCCCGCGGGGTGGGCGCTGCCGGGGAGCCCTGAGGGACAAGGAGTGGCCACCGGAGAGAGAGAAGGGTGACGGGACAGGGGGATCATCGGGAGTCTCCAGGGGTTATTCCCGTTTTTCGGAGAGGAGGGAGCCGGGATGTCCCACTCCAGCACACACAGGTTGGCTGTGGCTGTGGCGACCCGGGCTGGCTGCCCAGAGATGTGGGCAGGGAGGGGACAGAGGGTCGGGGGGAGCACCCCGGGGTGCCAGGAGAGGAGGGGACGATGCCACGGGCGCTGCCCCTCACCTGCGGCATCGCCGGGCGCCGCCGTCCTGCCGATGTTGGGCAGCAGGTACTCGATGTTGGGCACGGACTGAGCCTCCTTCTCATCCACGGGGGTCTGAGGGGATAAAAGGGGATCAGAGGGCTGCCATGAACCCCCCCAGAACCCAACCGGGGGTCTGCACCACCCCTGACCCACAGCGAGACCCCCCCGAGGGCGGGCAGGACTCACCTTCTCGCCCTTGTCCTCCTTGTCGCTGAAGAACCAGTCTGACTGTGGGGGGGACAGGAGAGGGGTCAGCCGCTCCACCCCCAAATTTCGGGGTGCAGATCCCACCCTCCCCACCCAGATCCCACCCAGGGGTGCCACTCACGTGCTGGATGAGGGTCTCCACGATCTTGTAGCGGTCGGGCATGTGCGTCACCATGTCGGTCATGTTGTCCTCGGACGTCCGCACCAGCGTGGGGCCGAACACCAGCGCCAGGTTTCGGGGTTCCATCTGTGCCCAGAGCCGGGTCAGAGCTGCAGCCCAACCCCGGGGGGGGCTTCGCGTGGGCCAGGAGGTTCCCAGGGTGGGCTGGGTGGGGGCGGTCAGTACCTTGTTCTTCTCCGAGTGGTCAGCGATGGTCTTCAGGTGACCCACCAGGAATTTGAGGGTCTCGTAGTAGTGGCCTGGCAGGTCCCGGATCTGTGGGGTGGCACTGGTCACCCCTCTGATCGCTGTCCCCACCCAAGGGGGGCTCCGGGGCGGTGTCCCCACCCTGTCCCGTGTCCCTACCAGCTTCCGCAGCGTCCTCATCCTCTCGCTGGCGTCTTCAATGCGGTTGGCTTCGATAAAGTCGTTGTATTTATCTGAAAGGGGGACCTGAGGGTGTCACAGCCGGGTGGAGGGGACAGGCCACCACCCCACCCCCCCAGAGCCAGGGACCCCCGGGTGAACCCGCTGGAGATTTTGGGGAAGGGTCTCAGTGCCCCTCCCACGGCAGGGAGGGACAAGGACAAGTGGCCTTGGTGACAGGGGGGGTCTGTGCTGTCCCCCGCCATGGGTGGCTGTGTCACCGGGTTTGGGGACATGTCCCCAACGTGGGGGGGTGGGGTTGGGGGCTCTGGTGGCCCCGGGGGCCGGGGACTCACCGTCGGTGAAGAGAGGCTCGGGCAGCTTTCGGAAAAAGGATTTCAAGAGGCTGCTGATGACGTTCAGGTCCTGCCACCGCTGCAGGGGACAGAAGAGGCTGCTCAGGGGGACACCCAGGGACACCCAGGGGACAGCGGGGTGAAGTCCCCAAGGCAGCCACAATGGCAGGGAGAAGTCCTGAGGCAGCACGGAGGAGTGGCCGGATGCAGGGGGACAAAAGTGTCCCCAGGATGTCACCCACAGCCACCGCCAGGAACTGCAGGGGAGGGATGGAAACGGGGCTGGTGGGGACAGGGACAACGGGACAGGGACAACGGGACAGGGATGATGGGACAGGGATAACAGGATCAGGGATAACAAGGACAGGGATAACAGGGACAGGGACAATGGGGGCAGGGATGATGGGACAGGGAT
>NW_015379290.1:35678-37060 GCF_001522545.3 Parus major | reverse complement strand
GGACAGGGATGACGACGCAGACCAGGAAGCATTCCAGAGGCATGACAGGGATGGGGACCAGCACGGGGCCAGCCACGGGGACAGTCACCTGCCCTGCCCTCACCTCGTCCTGCAGGTTGATCTCGGTGGCTCCCTTGTTGAGCTGCTCCTGCAGGCTGGACACCACCGCGTTGTTGCCGGGCACGCGGTAGATGCCCATGTACTCCAGCCCGCGGTCCTCCACCACCTTGCAGCACGCTTCCACGATCAGGGGCACGTTCTGCAGGGACAGGGACGGGCTCAGGGGGTGCCAGGGCTGTGCGGAGTCCCCGAGGGCTGGCAGTGGTGGCACGGCCCTACCTTGTTGTCCGGGGCAGGCTGACAATCCTCCAGCCTCACGCCGAAGGCGCGCGGGGCGGATTTCTTGTTCTTCTTCATGATGTTGATGCCCCACGGGGCTTTTTGGGAGCTGCTTTCATCTGGGGTGGGTGGGGAGGAGAAAAAAACCCACAGGATCACTTGGGAGAAGTGGGAAGAGCAGCCCCACAGGGATGAGCGCCACAGCAGCTCTGGGGGGACACAAAGCACCCCCGGTTTGCCGTGCTGGGGCGTCCCCCGTACCTTTTGTGACGGCTGCGTCCTGCCTGGGGGACCGGGGCGCGCTGGTTCCCGTCTGCTTCAGGAACTCGGCTCGGATCCCCAGCCCACGAGGGCCCTTGGGGGACGAGTCGGGCTTGGTGCCCGCAGGGCTGCAGGGAGAGCGGGGAGGGCTCAGGTGGGGCAGGGCCAGGGGCACCAGCCCGGCACAAAACCTCCCGGTAAACATTGCCGGCGTCACTCCCAGCCTTTCCCGGCATCCTACAGAGACCCCCGGGCTGCTCCGAGCCTCCTTAAAAGTGGGTTTGGCCGACCCCAGGCCAAGCCGGGTGCGGGCGGCTCTTCTGTCACTGCCCCTTCCAGGGAGCCGCCGGCTTTGCTCCGTCACCGTCACACCAGGGTGACCAACGCCCCGGGGGTCTCGGTGCCCACCACCCCGGTCCGTACCTCACTTTCCGGTAGTCGTTTAACTTCTTGCTGATAAGGGCTTGGCTGGCAAAACCGGGGTCCTGGGGAGGCAGAGAGAAGAGGGGAAGGGAGAGCTTGAGCAAGCGCGTCCGCCGGGCAACCCCGGGCAAGTCCACGCTCTGCCGGGCAAGGGCAGCACCAGGTCCCCGCTGCCCCGGCCCCGCCGCTGTCCATCGCTCCAGGCCGCGGAGCGGGGTCCGAGCCGGACACGGGTGTGTCCTGCCAGGGCACGGACACCTCCATCGACCCGCTGGACACACGGTGCGCCCCAACAGCGCCGCAGAGCCGGGGTGTGCACAGACAGCTCCAACCTCCAACCTCCACAACGCTCCAGCCTT
>NW_015379290.1:32317-34324 GCF_001522545.3 Parus major | reverse complement strand
ACGGCACAGCCGCACCACGGCACAGCCACGTGGCACCTCACCAAAGCCAGGACACACCACGGCAGAGCCACGCAGGCTCCTCCACCACCGCACAGCCAAACGCCGACTCGGCCGATCGGCACCGGCTCCGCCTGGAGAGCCGCGGCCCCTCCGCCGAGCATCCCGCGCACCCTGCCCCGGCCGGGGCGGGGGGGCCACGCTCTTCTTGGACACCACGAGCCCCCACGCACCCCTGTGAGCGCGGCACGGGCCTGGCCGTGGCCTGGGGAAGCAGCACAAGGCAAAGAGCCGGAGAGAGCCGAGGCGGTTAGTGCCGGGAGAGCCAGAGGCAGCCGGGAGCCCCATGTGGCTCTCACCTCGCCCTCAGCCTTGCTGTTCTCCCTGATGACTTTGATCCAGGCCAGCATGTCTTCCCGATCCTCTGCCTGAAAGAGATATTCACAGAAGTCAGCGGTCGTCAGGCGGAAGACGTGCTTCCTCTTGGTCTCGCTGTAGGAGATGTCCACCAGGCACGCTTGGATGCTGATCGGCGGCTCCTCCTCACCTGGGGCCGGGGCGCAGGTCACCGCCTCCCGCCTGTCCTTGCACAGGTACAGCGAGTGGGTGCGCAGCACGGCGAACACGCGCTTCCACTGCCGGATGCCTCCACCGACCTTCTGCGGGGGACAAGGGATGGAGCGGCGGCCTCGGGGAGCCGCCCCCGCCGCGCCCCGGGCTGGGGGCAAAGCCCGCCTACCTTCCCCTTTTTGGTGAGGATCTGCTTGCAGTGGAGCCAGCCCTCCTTCCTCACGGCGCTGAACGGCACGTCCGAGAGGTCGGAGGTTGAGTGTCTTTTGGAACGGGCGTCTTCGGACGTGCCCAGGCTGTCCAGAGACTGCGAGGGGCCGGAGGGAGGTGTTGGGGGGAGGCCATCGGCACCCCCTGCTGCCCCCCCAGCTCTTTCGGGGCGGCCCCCGGTGCGGAACTCACCCCGTCGGTGAAGAAGCTCCTCAGCATGCGGAGGCTGGGGACCCGGCTGGGCATCCTCCTGCGGGGAGAGCAGCCCCCGTCAGCGGGAGGGGGTGGGAGCTGTGGGGCGGGAGCGGGACGGGTGTCCAGCCCTACCTTAGGATCTTCCCCTCGTCCCGAAATGCGTTCAGACCGTCGTCGCAGGACTTGGAGCGCTCGGTGGTGATGGCCAGCAGGTAGGAGGAGCGGCGGCCGGCCTTGATGCTGCCTGCGGTGGGGAGGGGGCAAAGCCCACCCTGCTCAGCCCGGGGGCGCGGGGAAGGGCTCTGGGCCGGGGGGCTGCTCCCCTCCCAGACTCGCGGGGCTGTTCCCCCTGCCCAGCACTTACTGCAGTCCTGGGAGTAGTGCCGGGACAGGGCGAAGGCGAAGGTGGGCGACGCGGGGCTGGTGGCCACGGCGGGTGCGGAGTTCATGGCGCTGGACACCACCGAGGAGGCCGGGACGTGCTTGGCCTTCAGGTCGATGCTGGGGCTGGTGGGTTCGTCTGTCAAAGGGGGTGGGCGGTGTTGGAGGGGGGGTTGGGGGCAGGGGAAATCCCTGCTGGGACCCCCCCGGTGTTTCTGAGGATGGTTTGGTGTCAGGGTTGGGCTGGGGACACGCTCCCACCCCCAGGAGTGAGACCCTCACCCACCCTGAGACCCCCCCAGCCCCACTCCATCCCCTCCCTTCCCATCCCACCCAGTTCCCTCCCCGGCAACGGGGACAGGGCAGAGCTGTGGCTTCCCGAACCCAGCCACGCCCTGGGCAGGGAGATCCCAGGTGCGACAGGGACAGGGACAGCCCTGTCCCCACCCCGGAGCAGGGCCGGAGCCAGCAGGGCTCCAGTTCACACCAGTGAGGGGCAGGGGGTGCAGGACAAGAGAGAGGGGTGAGGGTGTTCAAACCCAAACCCTGGCACCCCATCACCAACCCCGGGCCTGCCTGGGGACAGCAGATCCAGAGGGGTGTGGGACTGTGGGGTGCAGGACCCTGTGGGGTTCGGGACTCTGTGGGGTGCAG
>NW_015379290.1:22860-30580 GCF_001522545.3 Parus major | reverse complement strand
GGTGGCCGGGCCGGGGGCGCGGGGGTCCGGCGGCTGTCCCGGGGCTGGTTCGGCACCCCGGGCCTGGAACGGGTAGGTTTTCCGCGGGTAGCAGATGGGAGGGGGCTCGGGGATGCTCTGAGCCCCCCCGGAGTACGGCTCGTTGCCCTTCAGGTAGGCGTCCTGGGAATAGGCCTGGGGAGGGGCGGCACAGGGACGGGGGGACAGGGTCACAATCCTCCACATTCCCACCGCAGGGAATTCCCTGACCCCTGAACAAACCTCCCGTGGGGTCAGCTGGGCTGGGCTGGGCCGGGCTGGGCTGGGCTGGACTGGATGAAGCCCCCCACCCCTCCACACCCATCCCGCTTTCCCACGGGGTCCCCCCCGGTTCCGAGCAGCCGCAGCCCTTCCGCCGTTCCCTCCCCTCCTTCCTAAAATATTCCAGCACGGCCATCCCGGCTGGCCCGTCTCAGTTTTCACGGTGTCTCTGACTCCACGCCGGGGCATTCCCGGAGCCCGGGGCAGGTGCAGGTGGGGACCCCCTTATAAAACCCCCCCAGCCCCACGGGAAGGGGTCCCCCAGGCTGGGGACAAGCAGTGGGGGGACCCCAAAAGTCACCGAATATCCAGGCTGGGAGAGGAGGGGCATCACCCCACACACACCCCTCGGCCCCTCAGGCCACCCTGCCCGGGCCACTGTCACCCCCAGATCCCGGCACAGCCACTCGGGGGGTTCCAAGGATGAGCCAGACCCTGAAACCTGGAGCAGCTCATCCTCCAGCTGTGCCCCCCAAAATCACAGGGGCCACATCCCCCCTGTTCCTGCACCGGTACCCCCAGTTCTGCACACATTGCTCCTCCAGGGATGGTGGAGCCGTGTCCCCAAGTGTCCCCAAGTGTCCCCAAGTGTCCCCAAGTGTCCCCAAGTGTCCCCAAGGCACCTGCCCAGCAAACTCACCAGCTGGAGGATGTCCTCGTCCTTGGGCATGATGGAGAGCTCCAGCACATCGTCACTGCGGGACAGGGGACAGAGGGGTCAGGCTGGGCGGGGTCAGTCCCCAGCTGTCCCCAAGCTCACACCTGGCTGCACCCCCCACCACACGAATGTCCCCAGGTGACGGTGGCAGCACGTGCTGCCTGTCCCCGGTCACCCGAGCGCCTCGGGAGCCCTGTCAGTGACACCCAGGGGGACAGAGCCTGCTGTGCCGTGTCCCCATCCTGTCACCTGCCATCCCGGGCAGGGCACTCACCTGTTCTGGATCAGGGCGATCACCTGCGAGTAGGTTTTCCCGATGATGCTCTCCCCGTTCACCTTGACCAGCCGGTCACCTGCGGAGCCCGGGGAGGGGACAGCGTCACCACCAGGGAGTGGTGGCACCTGGATGTCCCCACGGTCACTCAGGGCAGGGTTTGAGCAGATCCCTGGCAAAGGGACCAACGGGAGACCCCAAACCCAGGAGAACCCCCGGGGACCCCAGGGCTGCTCTGAGCACCCCAGGGCCGGAGGGAGCAGAGCGCTCTCAGAACCAGAGAGAAGGGGAAGAAAAGAGCAGGAACGCCAGGGGAAAAAAGCGCAGAATAAGCACGAAATTCCCTGGCGGAGGAGGCGGAGCGTTCCCGGGATCCCTCCAGCCTCCTGGAGCCACCCCCGGCTCCGCGTCCCCGCTCACCCGTGCGCAGCCCCGCCTGGTGCGCCGGCCCGTCCTCCCGCACGTTCTTCACGAAGATCGTGTCCATGGGCTCCAGGCGGCTCCGGGGGGGACCTGCTCGGCGGGGACAGCGTGTCAGGGAGCCGCGGCCACAGCCAGCACCCTCCCGTGGCGACCAAGTCACCTCCTCTCCTCGCCCAGGTCCCCGCCGCCCCCAGCCGGGGATTCTCCCGACAGCCGAAACCAGCCGGGTGCTGCCAGGAGGGGCGCGGTGCCCACCGGGGATCCCAAATCCCACCCGGAGCGAGGTCGGGGACCCCCCCAGCCCCTCCCGGTGCCCGGTGCCCGGTCTGGCACCGCCGCCCGCAGCGGCTGCCCGGGGAGCGCGGCCCCGGCGCCGCGTCAGCGCGGCAGCGCCGATCCGTTCTGACACCTTCACATTCGCTCACGTCACCCTGAGCCTCCGGGAGGGGACAGCGGGGCCGCGTCCCTGTCCCCAAACACCCCTCGCTAGCCGGGGGCTGGTGCTGGCCGCAGCTCCTCCGGGTGTGACATCCCGCAAAGCTCCCCGGGGGGGGTTTGGGGACACCGAGGCCACCGCCAAGGTGCCACCAAGCTGCCACCAAAACACCGAGTGGCTTCAGCGCCAGCTGATTATCAGGGCTGTGGTGACAACAGCAACCTGTGACAGCCGTGTCACCCCCCCTCCCCTGTGCCACTGTCCCCAGGGTCCCCATGCCGCTGCTCACCTGCTCGGTTCCCATTCTCCTCCTCCTGCCAAAAAACAAAAAGAGAAAAGCGTTGATTTGTCGGGGCCGTGACGAGGGGATTGGGGCAGTGGCAGCCCCCCGAAGCCCCCCGCGGGACCGGCGCGTCCCTCTGCCCTCCTAAAGGCTAAAATTACCTCGTGACACCGGATCAGGGACCGGCCGCAGCCCCCCGCACCCAGCTGCCGCTTTGGGGCCGGTTTTGGGGCAGCGGAGCGGGAAGGGGCCCTGCCAGCCCCGGGCTGGCATCTCACCCTTCACCCAGCCCTGCCGGGCAGAGCCCAGCCCCCGTCGTGGGGCTCCAGGGCAGGGATCCATCCCATCTTGGATGAATCCTCACCCCTGCCCATCCCTGCCCGTCCCGGTGCACGGCTGCTGGGCACTGGTGTGTCCCGTGGGGTGGGGACTGTGCCAGATCCCTGTTTTCTGCCCCAAATCCCCCCGTGGGGAGCCCCCAGCAGGGCAGCGCTGCCCGGGCGGGGGTGCTGGGTTGGGGTGGGGCGCAGGGTGGGTTTCACATCCCCCCCGAGGAGGGATCCGGGCGCCTGGAAGGGGAATTCTCACTCCAGCAGAACCAGATTTTTCCGTGCCTGGCTGGGAACTGCAGGTCTGGCCACAGCCTGCAGCCAGGGGGGACACAACCCTGGTGTCTCCGAGGTGCCACCTCCTTCCAGGGGGGTGAGAAGGCACCAGCCTCCTTCCCAGTGCGATGGACAGACATTCCCAGCTCCATGGATCATTCCCAGCTCCATGGATCATTCCCAGCTCCATGGATCAGACATTCCCAGCTCCATGGATCATTCCCAGCTCCATGGATCATTCCCAGCTCCAAGGATCATTCCCAGCTCCATGGATCATTCCCAGCTCCATGGATCAGACATTCCCAGCTCCAAGGATCATTCCCAGCTCCATAGATCAGACATTCCCAGCTCCAAGGATCATTCCCACCTCCAAGGATCATTCCCAGCTCCATGGATCAGCCATTCCCACCTCCAAGGATCAGACATTCCCAGCGGCACCGCTCCAGGTGCCCAGCGCAGGGCGGGAAGGAAAATCCACATTCCACGGCCTCAGCAGGGCCATGGCGAGACCGTGGGGCCACCGAGAGCTCCTGCGGGCACGGACTCATCCCCTCCCTGCCCGTCCTCACCCTGCGGCACCCCAGAGCCCTTCCCGGCCCCGGGGACATCCCGGCGGCCCCGCTGCCAGGGCGATGAGGGCGGCCAGCGTGGCGAGCGAGGCTCCCGGTGCCGGTCCCCTCCCTGCTGAGTCAAACCCACCGAAACTCAGCCCCCGGAGCTGGCGGGGTGCCGGCCCCCGCGGCTGCTGCTGCTGCTGAGCCAGCCCCACCGCGCCCTGCCCCGCCGGCTCCGGCTCGCACGGCGGCCCGCAGCTATTCCCAGCCTCTTTCCAAGAGCATCTCCAGCTCCCGGCGCTAATCCGCCTCCTTCCCACGCGGCCCCGGCTGCTCCCGCCCGGGCCGGGCTCAGCCCGGGTGCCCAGCGGGGCAGGATCAATTTTTTGGAAGGCAGTGGAGAGGTGGGAGAGGGTTTGGGGGACCTTCAGGCCATTCCCGTGACAAAATCTCCCCGGCAGAGTCGCGCTGCCGGAGATGGGGCCGTGTTCCCGGCGCAGGAAGGCAGGAAGGGGTTGGAGAGGCAGAACGAGGAGCCTGGGAAAAGCGCCGGTGCCGGAGGATGGCGAGCAGGGATTCCGGCGAGTTCTCCCCACCCTGTGACTCACTTCCCACCGCACTTCCCTGGCTGCCAGCGCCTGCAGCCGTGGGGCAGCCGGAGCCGTGGGGCGGCTGCGGAGCTCCAGGGATGATCCAGGGATCTGGAGCAGGGGAAGGGATGTGTGGGACTCCCCAGATCCCGGACTCTCCTCTCATCATCCACAGAAAACGGGGAGGGAAGTAGGTTCGGAATTCCGGGAGCTCGGAGCTCATCCCTTGGGGTGTGGAGGGTTCTCCATCCACGCTGGAAGCTTTTCCTGGGTGGTTCCGTGGGATCTCTCCATCCCTGAGGGGAACGGCACTGCCCGGATTGGGCTCAGATGTGCCAAGCCAGGGCCGCGTCCTCCCAAATGACATCACCGTGAGCAAAGCGCAGATCCCAGGGCAGATCCAGTTGGAAAATCCCCACCAACAACCAGGAAACCGGGAGCCAAAAATCCGCCAGCCCTGCTTGGCCTCAGGGGCTCGGAGGTGCCTTTTCCTGCCGTTCCCAGCCACGCCGCAGCCGCTGCTCGGGGCTGAGGGATCCTCTCGTTCCCACAAACATCCCAAAAGGCTCTGGGATGTCTCCAGAGGTGCTGCTTGTCCAGAACTCCTCTTCCAGCAGCTCCACGGGCTCCTCCATCCCAGGCTGGGATCGCCACGGGGCATCCCCTGGCTGGGGGCGGCTCCAGGAATCCCAACAAAGCCGGCGATGGGCGCTCCCCTCCTCATCCCCCTGCCCACCCTCAGCCCAAACGGGAGCATCCTGCATCCAGCCGCGTCCCGCTCCAGCATTCCCGGCTTTTCCCGGCTGCCAGCCCTACCTTGGCCGAGTGCACGGCCGATTCCGGGGGGTACACGATGAAGTGGCGGAGGGTGAAGCCGAAGCCGCCCTGGGAGCTCTTCCGCAGCGCCACCGTCTTGGGGCCCACCCAGGGGAAGGATCCCCCCTCCGGGGGCGCGTTGGCGTTCGGGGACGCCCCATCTCTCCGGCCCGGCGTCGGCTGCAGGGACAAGGACAAGGTGTCACTTCTAGGGGCTGAGCTCTGCCTAAAATTGCCCCAATTTCCCCTCCCGCAATCCCTAATCCCAGCCCCCCACCAGGGAATTCCTGCCCTCCCCGACTCCTCCTGTGTGGGGGCTTTGGGAAGGAGATGAATGGAAAGGAAATCAAAATAAAGGAGCTGTGCCTGGGGGTCTGGATGGGACCCAGGAGGGGACGGGATGCGGGACTTGGGGACAAAAGGTCCCTTCTGACCGTGGCACAGCAATAACCCTGGGCAAAGCCGGAAAGAGCCGCGCGGGGGGCGGTGGGACCCGCCTGAGGCTCCCCAAAACGGGGCAGGGACGTCGGGATGTGGCAGGGGACACTGCCCCGAGCAGCAGATGGGGACAAGGGGATGTGGCTGCACCCCACAGCTCCCAGAGAGGGAACGGGGCTGTGGAGCAGCCACGGGCACCTCTCCTGGCACCGGGGAGATGGAGAAACAGCCGGAGAGCTCGGGAGGGCTCGGCACAGCCCCGCTGAGGGTCGGTGCTGCTCCCCGTGGCTGCACATCTGGCGGCACATCTGGCCGGGCTGGGAGCAGCTCCGCGGCCGAGGGGAGCAGAGGGCACTGCCTGATGTCCTGGCACCGGCCAGCTCCGCCAAACCCAAGGGAATTGGGAATCTGGGAGCGGGAGGGACCCGCGGGGATCCCCAGGGACCCTGCCCGAGTCCTGGCTCCTTCCCCCAGCCGGGATTCAGCCCCTCCTGGGATGAGGGTGTTGAAATTCAGGGGCTGCCGGGGTGGAAGCGATGGATGGGCAGCGGGGAGGGGACAAGGGACACAAAGGGACAAGGCACAAAAAGCCTTTGTGTGTGTGCCTGTGCTGAGTGGGCCTTTTCGCTGCCGGTGGGGAGATCTGACGGCAGGGCCGGGCTGTGTCCCCCTGTCCGGCACGTCCCGCACGGAGCCCGGGGTGACCACGGGGGTCTTGTCCCCCCTGCGAACGGTGTCACACCGCACTGACCCCCTCCAAAACTTGGCTGCTCCCACAAACCACCCAGAACCCCAAAACAACACCACAGCCGAGCTGCAAAACCCCGCTGCCAACGCCGCGCTGCCACCGAATCCCAGCGGAAAACCCCGACCCAGATGGCAACAGGCGCTCCCCACCCCCGGGAGACCCCCCAGCGCTCGGCCTCGGGGGCCGGCAGCATCCCGGCGGCGCCCGGCCCCATCTGCGCCCTCCATTGTGTCGGCCGCCGGCTCGCCGGATTATTTTTAAGCTGACAGCTGAATGTGCCCCGCTGATTTTAACCGGCACGGACAGGCCTCGGAGAGAGGGCTCGGCTCGCTGCAGACACCAACGGCAGCAGCGGCCCGCGGGGACGGGGACGTGTCCCCGTGTCACAGCCCAGAACGCGGCTCCAGCTCAGGGACGCGTCCCCAGGTGTCAGGTTGACCATCCAGGCTGGATGCTGTGCCTCAGTTTCCCTCGCCGGCACTCGGATTTGGAGGTTTTTGGGTTTCAAAGGTTGTGGTCTCCGGGCACTCGCGCAGAGCTGAGATGCTCCGGTTTCCGCCCCGCGGCGGGGTTGTCACCCAGTTTGTCACCTCAGCCGCTTGTCCCCAGAGCCCTGGCCCTCCTCCAAAATTTCTGCCTTGATTTTAACCTCGCCCTGGTGATTCCTGCCGTGCTCCTCCATCCTCATCCTCCTCACCCCAGCATTCCCAAACCCCATCCCACGAGCGCTGGGGATGGGGGCAGCCCCTTTTTCCGGTGCCTGTCACATTCAGCCCCCCCGCCCGGGTCACCCCAATTCCCGTGAGCTCCTCCATCCCCCCCAGCGCAGGTGTCACCGAGTCCCTGTCCCCCGTGTCACTGTGGGGACACAGAGGGGACAGGTCCCGCTCCCACAGAACAAAGGAGCCTTGTCCCCCAGTCCTGGGGCGCGGGATTTGTCCCCGCTCCTGGACACGGCGCAGCAGGAGCAGGATCCGGGAGCTGGACCCCGATTCTCGGCCACAGGAGGGGACCAAAGGGACACACACACCCCCCACCCTCCTTCCTGGGACCCCTCCACCCTTCCAAATCCTCCCCCCCAACCCCGGCTCTCACCCTGCGGCACCGCTCGGTTCTCAGCCCGCGGCCGGGGCGGGGGGTCGGGGGCGGGCGGGGGTCGGGGGCGGCGGCGTGGCGGCGCAGGCTGCTCAGCCAGATGCAGCGGGGCTCGGGGGAGCTGCAATCCACCCCGACCGGCCGCTCCAGGCGCCAGCCCCTCCCGGAGCGCTCCACGCTCCACAGCCTCTTGGGGCTGGGGGCCGGGGGGGGCCGGCAGGGACCCCGCCGCGACCCCCGCGCCGCCCCGCCCGTGCTCTCCTCCACCATCCCGCCGGCGTTCAGGGGATCTCAGCCGGGGGTCGGGACCCCCATGGGGGCGGGCGGGGGGCGATGCGCGGAGCTCGCAGGCCGGCGGAGCTGCCGGTTCGGCGCTGCCTCGCTCGCTCAGCACCCCCCGAGCGGCACAGCCCCCACCCAGCCACCCCCCGGATGGAGGGAGGGAGGGAGGGATGGAAAGAGGGAGGGAGGGATGGATGGAAGGATGGAGGGAGGGAGGG
>NW_015379290.1:20736-22523 GCF_001522545.3 Parus major | reverse complement strand
TTTTTCTTCTTTTTTTTCCCTTCCTATCCGCCCCCTTCTTCCTCCATCACCCCGGGCAGCATCCCACCCTCCCCGCTTCCTCCTCTCCCTCCTCCCGGCCCCTTCCTTCCTTCCTTTCCGCAGGGCACCGGGCGATGCCGGGGACACGGAGCGGGGGGACATCCTCGGGGTGTTGTCACCCTCTGTCACCCCCGGGAGAGCCGGGGAGGGGCTGCGGGACACCCCCGGTCCCCTCTCTGTCCCCAGCACTCGGCAGAGGCCTGGAAGGAGAGGGGGGGACACGTATCCTGCACCCCGAGGACCAAACCCCGACCCCGGGGACCAAAACAGCCCCGTGGAGACCAAAAATGTCCCCCCAGAGCCAGACACAGCTCCTCAGGCCTCCCTCAGCGCCTGCGGCGGTGACTCCAAGGACGATTCCCAGCTGGAATTGAACCCAGAGCCCCCCCTCAGCCCCACCGCTCATTTTGGGGGACACCTGTCCCCTGTTGTCCGCCCAGGCACAAAGCCACCACCCTCCGCGGTCCCACCCAGGCTCCCTGACAGCGCTGGGGACACCTGGGACAACGCCACCCTTGTCGCTGCTGCCCGCACGGTGACAAATCCCCTTCCCCAAGCCGCTCTCCCAGAATTTGGGGGGGATAAGGAAAAGAGCGGCACCTCGGGGAGCCTGGCGCAGCCGGATTTGGGGCCGGGGGTTGGCAGTGCCCCTCCTGTGCTGTCCCCTCCCGCTCTGCCTGTCCCTGTCCCCGCTCGAGGGGGTCCCGAGCCGCATTCCTGCCGTGCTGGAGGCCGAGGAGAGCGAGGCACGTGCGGCCACGCCGGGAAATGCCGGGAATTGCTGGGATTGCATCCCCGCGGCCTCGGGGCCGGGCATTTCCCCCCCTCCCGCCCCGCTCCGTGTGGGTCACCCCCAGCCCCACAGCGCCAGGGTGATGCCGCAGAGCCCCCCGGGCTGGCAGCGAGGGGACACTGCCAATGTCACACTGAGCCACCACCCTGTGCCCGCTGCGCTGTGCAGAGTGTCCCCAGCGCCCACCCAAAGTGACACCCCCCCCCGAGTCTGGCTGGCCGGGGTGGGGTGGTGACAGCCGTGTCCCCAAAGACCCCTCGGCACACCCAGGACACCGTCCCGGTGTGAGAAACCGGGATGGAGGAAAGCGGGAGCCAAAATCCCTGCCACCCCCCAACCCGACCACCGTGATGTCACCCGGTGCCCGTGCCGGGGGACCGCCACCGGAGCCACCCCGGGGACAGCCCGGTGGCCTCGCCCCAGCCCGGGGACACGGAGCTGGCGTGTCCCGGCTCGCAGAGCTGGAGCAACCAGACGGGGCTGTGGGTGCCAGCAGCGCCCGGGGGGGCTTCGCTTCCCGCCTCAAAGGGGGAAAAATCCAGCCGGGAACGGCGGGGCCGGGGGTCCCGGGACAGCTGGGGACACTGGGTGCCATCCTGTCACCTCCCTGAGTCCCCGCTGAGCCGCCCCAGCGGCCTGCAGGGGGTTTGGGGAGGGGGTCCCCAGCCCTGGGGAGGGGGGACAGGGAGGGGGCGATCCGCAGCCCAAAGAGGGAAAGGTCAGGCGGCGCTGGCGGGGGCAGATTCCACCCCGAGGAATGCGAGCGCGCCTGGACGCCTTCCAGAATGTTCGTGTTTTGCACAGGAGTGTCCTAAATACGCGGCCAAACAGGAGCTCCCGGCATGCACCGGGCCCGCTGCCCGCCCCGGGACACACGGACACCGGACACACGGACACCGGACACACGGACACCGGACAGGGGACACACGGACAC
>NW_015379290.1:12774-15090 GCF_001522545.3 Parus major | reverse complement strand
CCATCCTCATGGTCACCATGTTCCATCCCAGTGGCCACCATGCTCCATCCCATGGCCACCAGGTCCCATCCCCACTGCCACCAGGGCCATCCCCACTGCCACCGCTGCCTCATTTTGGCCACTTTGGGACAACTCATCCCCTCTTCCCCACATCCAGCCCCACCCTCCCAAGGACCGGGGCCAGCCCCACACCCCGACACCCTCCATCCCTGAAATCCACCTCTCTCCAAAGCCCGGGGACACCAAACCCATCGGGAATGTGACCCTGGCACAGCCGCCGTGGCACCAGCCTGCCGGACCGCGCCGCCGCAGGTCTTGCGCCACGCCAAGGTGTGCCCAGGCTGCCAATTAGGGAGGAATTAATGAACTTCTGGGGAGAAGCCGCCACGGAGAAAGGAGGTGACTGCTCCGGGTGCTCCGGGCAGGAGGTCGGCGGCGCATTTGAGGCAGCGACCTGAGGCAGCCTGAGCCAGGCCGGCTCCTGGAGAGCCAGGGGGGTTTTGGGAGAGCTGGGAGGGTTTGGGGAGAGCTGGGTGGGTTTGGGGAGAGCCAGGGGGGTTTTGGGAGAGCTGGGTGGGTTTTGGGAGAGCTGGGTGGGTTTGGGGAGAGCCAGGGGGGTTTTGGGAGAGCTGGGTGGGTTTGGGGAGAACTGGGAGGGTTTGGGGAGAGTCAGGTGGGCCTGGGAAGAGCCGAGCAGGTTTTGGGAGAGCCAGGCGGGTTTTGGGAGAGACAGGAGGGTTTTTGGGAGGGCTAGGTGGGTCTGGGGAGAGTTGTGATGGTTTTGGGAGAGCCATAAGGATTTTGGGATAGCCAGGGGGGTTTTAGGAGAGCCAGAAGGGTTTTGGGAGAGCTGTGATGGTTTTGGGAAAGCCAGGCAGGTTTTGGGATAGCTGTGACGGTTTTGGGATAACTAGGTGGGTTTTAGGAGAGCCAGGAGGGTTTTGGGAGAGCTGTGATGGTTTTGGGAGAGCTGTGATGATTTTGGGAAAGCTGTGATGATTTTGGGAAAGCCAAGCAGGTTTTGGGAGAGCTGTGATGATTTTGGGTAGCCAGGAGGGTTTTGGGAGAGCTGTGATGATTTTGGGAGAGTTGTGATGGTTTTAGGAGAGCTGTGATGGTTTTGGGAGAGCTGTGACAGTTTTGGGAGAGCTGTGATGGTTTTGGGAAAGCCAGGCAGGTTTTGGGAGAGCTGTGACAGTTTTGGGATAACCAGGAGGGTTTTGGGAGAGCTGTGACAGTTTTGGGATAACCNAGGGACAGGGGACAGGGACAGCAGCCCTGCCACCACCGCGGCCACACCGCCGCCCTCCTCCGGCCGCGCTTCTCCCGCCCGGATGCAGCGCGGGGGGGACACCAGCGCTAATCCCCCCAGCCAGGGCCAGCTGAGATTAGGGTCAGAAAAATGAGGTTTTAATGGGATTCTGGAGGAGGAGAAAGCCCTGCTGAAACAATAACCGATTTCCAGCCCTTTCACGGCAAAGCTGCTGCCGGCTCCCACCTGCCATGGGGAAGGGGGTCGGGGGTCCCACACGCCCTTCCTGGGTTCCAGGCAGCTTTTGAGGGGGCTGCAGCCCCAAAAAGAGCCGGGACGGACGGTCCCCTGCGGGCCGGAGCTGCCCGCACCCACCCACACCCCCGGGCAGGGCGGGGATGCTCCCGGACCGGGCCTGGAGGCGGTGAAGTGACACCAGAACGGGGCTGGGGACAGGTGACTACGCCGGGAGCATCCGGGGATCCCTCCCGGCCGTGCCGCAGCCCCCGGGATTAGGGATCGGCGGGAGAAAGCATTTTAATTCTCTTTAACTCAAACCAGGGCTGAGGAGCTTTGCGGCTCAGAGGGGATTTTAGGGGGGTGCTCGCACACAGGCAGCGCCTGCTCCACAGCCCCCCCCGGGATGCTCCAGCCCCCTGGATTGCCCCCACCCCAATCCCACCCGGCTGGATCCCGCGGGGAATGGGGGGAAAGCGGGGTGGGAGTGGAGGCACATCCCAGGCGGGAGGAGCAGCGCTGGGAAAAGGAGAGAAAAGGAGGGAAAAGGAGGGAAAAGGAGGCAAAAACACCTCGGTGATGGAGAGAAACCCCCCGGGTGCCTCCCTGTGCCATGTCCCAGCCTGGCAGGATCCCCAGGGATGGATGCACCACTTCTGGGCAGGGTGGGAGTGCTGGTGATGACTCTCGGCTGATGCCAGAAGGGTTTGCTCCAAGCATCCCTGGAGATTCCCAACAGCCTCTTTCCCCATGGCCCGGCTGTCAACAGCACCCCCCGAGCCCCTGACGGCACCACCGGGACCCCACAAACCTCTGGGACATCGTGG
>NW_015379290.1:9921-12083 GCF_001522545.3 Parus major | reverse complement strand
TCCTTCCTTCCTTCCCAACACCAACTTTTATCTGGACAGCGTCTCCTCCCCAGCCCACACCGGGTCCGTCCTGTCACCAAACCCAACTCCCTCTTGGCATTGTCCACCCCAGACACCACCCCTGGATCCGCAGGGATCTCATTCCATCTCAAAGCAGCAGCTCCAGCTCCCCCCCGGACAGGGGTGGGGTCCCTGCTGCCACATCCAGAGGAATTTGGGAATGTGGCCCGAGAGCCTCGTTCCCTTTCCCGGCCTCTCCTGGTGCCCACCGTGGATCTCCGGCCGCGTGGTTCCACCCCTGCCGGTCCCTGGCGGAATCTCTGGGCTGGAATTGTTGGATTGTCCCCCCCGAACATGCCACCGGCTGATGTCACCGCGCTGAGGTGACAGCGTGCACGCGCCACAAACCCAGGACAGGACGGGCAGGACACGGCCCCATCCCTGAATCCCGCTCCTGAATGCCACGGGAGCTTCTCTGGGCGGTGGGGACAGAGCCACAGGGCTGGGGGACACTCACAGCGCCCCAGGGACACATCCTGGGGTTCTGGGGACACAGCCAGTCCCTCCCCACGGCGCCGTGCTCTGCCCATTCCCTCATCCCAGTTCCCCCTGTCCCTCATCCCTCACGGATTGTCCCCAACTCCCAGAGCCAGCAGGGAAAGCAGCCCCGAGGCAGGGACAAGGTTGGGGACACACCAGAGCCAGCGGAAAGACGGGAACCACGGAGCCAGAGCCGCTCCAAGGAGGAGTTTTTATCTTCCGTGAGGAAGCGGGACCACCATGTCCTTCATCCCCAGCTCCTCCTCCTCTGCCCCGTCCTAAAAACGGCGTTATCAGCCGCGGGCCCTAGAAAAGTAACAGGATTCCGTTTCCTGTTTTTCCCATGGAAACCCTCAAATAGAAGCTGGCCTCATTACGGCCGCTTTTCGGGTCTCTGGGTGGTTTTTTTTTTCAGCCGGGCTAACAACAATGAGCCATTTCCTCCGGCGGCTCCGAGAGGCACCTTGCGCTCCGCTCCCGCTCCTCCGCGGCGGAAAATCCGAGCCGGGGAGGTCAGGGGGAGGCTGCAGCTCCTTCCAGCCCCGGCCCCGTTCAAGGATGGGTGGCCCGGGGTGGGGACAGTGGCCGTGAACCCCCCCCCGACACGAGGGACAACCTCGGGGTGACACCTGAGGGTTTGGGAGGGAGCTCAGTCAAATCCCACAGCCCTGGCTGGCTGCTGAAAACAAGGAGCCCAAAGGGGGTCCTGAGCTTCCCCCCGGCCACAGCGAGGACAGGAGGTGGCTTTGGGGACACGGCTTTGGGGACACCAAGCTGCGGTGGCAGCTCCCCAGCAGCGCGAGGAGCAGCCGGACATTTTTCCACAGCCCACACGCGTCCATCGGCCGAACGTCCAGTCCGCGTCCCCTCCCCGGCCGGGGACATCGATGTCCTGCCACTGCTGCCACACCAGTCACCGCCAGCCCCGCTGGGGACCACGCTTGGCCCCGGACAGCGCTGGCACCGCAGCCCGGCCCCCGCCCGGCGCGGCGGAGAAAGAGCCACTATGTGCCACAATGGCCCGATTGTCCCCCGGAGCCACCGGGCTCTGTCCCACCCGCCCCGGGGCTGCCCCACGCGCTCGGCGCCATCAAGGGACCCTCTGTCACCCTCGGTGGATGGCAGGGGGGGGACGGTCACCGTGGGCACCCCGGGGTGTGCGGTGACAGGTCAAGGGGTGTCACCGGTGGTGGGTGAGCAGAGGGGTGATGGGGACCTGGCTGGTGACTGAAGGGGACACGAGGCTGGGGCTCAGGGCTGTGGCAGGAATTTGTTCCCTGGCCTGGGACGGCTCCTGGAATCCCAAATCCTTCTGGGAAAGGGGTTCCAGTGGGTTCCAGTGGGGGAGAGAGGAGGGTCCATCCCTGTGGTCACCAGGGCCATCCCCACTGTCACCAGGGCCATCCCCACTGTCACCAGGGCCATCCCCACTGTCACCAGAGCCATCCCTGTGGTCACCAGGTCCCATCCCCACTGTCACCAGAGCCTTCCCCACTGCCACCAGGGCCATCCCCACTGTCACCAGAGCCATCCCTGTGGTCACCAGGTCCCATCCCCACTGTCACCAGAGACTTCCCCACTGCCACCAGGGCCATCCCCACTGTCACCAGGGCCATCCCCAC
>NW_015379290.1:5986-7718 GCF_001522545.3 Parus major | reverse complement strand
AGGAAGGGGCATGAAGATGAGGATGAAGATGAAGATGAGGATGAAGACGAGGACGAAGACGAGGATGAAGATGAGGATGAGGATAAGGATGAGGATGAGGATGAAGATGAAGACGAAGATGAAGACAAGTACAAAGACGAGGATGAAGATGAAGACGAGGAAGAGGATAAGGATGAAGATGAAGATGAAGATGAAGATGAAGATGAAGATGAAGATGAAGACGAAGATGAAGACAAGGACAAAGACGAGGATGAAGATGAAGACGAGGAAGAGGAGAACACCACCAAGGCGACACGAACCAACCCCCAAACCCCCCCAGCGCCCCAAATCAGCGACTCGAGCCTTGCCCCGGGTGCCGCCCCACAGCAGGGCACATTTCACCCCAAAACGCAGCAGAAAAGGCGATTTCAACATTCCCACACCCCATCCCAAAGCCCCGAGCGGCAGCGCCCAGCGGCGCGGAGTGAGCAGGGATGAATCCCAGGAGGAACCATGATTAATGCTCAGCCGCTCGCCCAGCAGCTCCTCATCCCCGAGCCATTTCGCACACCCCAATTAATCCTTTGAGGCCGGTTATTACCCCCACGGCCGGGGCCGAGGAAGCCGAGTTCAAAAAAAAAACCACACCAGGAACTGAGGAACAGAGGCCGAATTCAGCTGTGGGGCGAGGAGGACGCGCAGCCTCTGCCAGCGCCACACCGCGGGGTCCCCACCGCCACCAGACCCCCGCCCCACATCCCCCCAGCGGATCCCCGAGGATTTTGGCACAAAACGGGCAGGAAATGGGGATTTAGCCAGGGCTGGGCTGGCCTTCCTTGGCACCACCGGGAGACGGGACTCGCCCTCCGCTGCAGCGGCGCCGGGCGATGCCGGTGTCCACCCGCGGGTCGGAAAATCCTGGGGGGCTGCTCGGAGTTTTGGGGGGTGGGTTTGAGCTCCAGGGGTTTCTGGGCACGCCGGGGGGGTTGGTGCCTGCCCAGAGCCGGGGGCTGGCGGGGATGGATCGGCCGGAGGCACGCGGAGCCGGCCCCGGGAGTTTCGGGGGAAGTGCGGGGGTGTCCGTGGGTCTCGTCCCGGGAAGGGGCAGCTCCTTCCCGGGGTCTCCCCCTCGGCTCCGGGCCCGCATCCAGGCTCCGCAGCCCCTCCGCCCTGCCACGACGCCGCTGTGGCTGGGGACAGGCCACCGTGGCCAGCAACGCCTGGGACATGGCGTGGGGGGGGGGCTGGACACCCCCCGGTCCCGCTCCGGGAAACCGGCTCGGTCCCGGTCCTGTCCCCGGGGGGCATCACCCAACACCCGGCCCCAGTGCCAGACCTCGGCGCCATCCCAGTCCCGGCCCTACGCTCTCCCAGTACCTCCCAGTTCCCCCAGTCCCTATTCCCCCAAACCTACAGCTCACCCAGTACCTCCATTTCCTCCCAGACCCCATTTCCCCGAGCCTACGCCCTCCCCAGTCCACCCAGTATCCCCCAGTTCCTCCCAGACCCCATCTGGCCGAGCCTACGCCCTCCCCAGTCCCCCCAGTACCGCCCAGCGCCGCTCCCGCTCCCCATTCCCGCGACCCCAGCGGGTCCCCGGTGTCGCCGGTGTGGCGGGTGTCGCTCACCGCGGGGGCGGACGGCGGGATCCCGACCAGGCAGAAGGCGATCCCATTCATCGGGGCGCGGCGGGCGGGCTCGGTTCGGCCCGGCCCGGCTCCGCACGGCTCGGTTCGGCGCAGCCCCGCGCGGC
>NW_015379290.1:0-3033 GCF_001522545.3 Parus major | reverse complement strand
GGCCACAGAGGCCACAGGACCCGCTCCTGGGGTGGCATCTCCCGCCTCTGTCATTCCAGCTGGGATGGGCAGGGGACAGCAGCAGGGACAGGGAATGGACAGGGGTGGGACCACAAAGGACATCCCAGGGTGGACAGGGGTCACTCGGGGATGAGGACAGGGATGCAGCCACCCACAGCATCCAGGGGTGGGACGGAGGGGTTTTTCCCTCTGGAAATGCGGGCATTGACCACGGGGTCACTGCTGTCCCCTGCCCGGCCTTGGGAGCCAGGAGGGGACAGTGAGGGGACAGGAGTTTCCTCCGGACATCCCCACCCCGACTGCGGCCCCCCCAGGACCCACGGGGGTCTCCTGTGTCCCCTCGTGGGGACAAGGGACGCGTCCCCGGGGTGTGCCAGGCGGGCGGTGCCAGCGGCTGCCCTCTGCCTGCCCGGCCAGGCAGGACCGGCCACCCCCGCTGGCCGCCACTGGCCACTCTCCAATGGCACTTTCCAGGAAATGTCCCCTCTGGCTGGGTTTGGCACCGCGGGCCGTCCTCACCCGTGTCCGGCCCTTCCCCGAGGAAGAGCGGAGTCCTCCTCCAGCGGTGCCACCCGCTCCTGTCCCCACCTGGCAGCGCCACTCCTGGGGGTCCCTCCTGTGTCCCCCGCGAGGGGACACGGCCACCTCCGGCCAGGCTGGAGGATCCCGGCACGGAAAAGCCGCTGGAGGCAGGACCCAGCTGTGGATCCCGGGATTCTCAGTCCCCTCCTGGTGTCCCCAGTGCCACCCAGGGAGGTGACACAAGCTGAACCGGCCCCTCTCTCTGCAGAGACAGGGACTGACCCCCGCACGAGGCGCGGTGGGGGCTGAGCCCCATCCTGCGGGGAGGGGGCTCCAGGAGAGCCCCCAGCCCCATCCCCGCCCCTGAGCGCTTTCCCCGCGGGTGTCCCCAAGGCGCGGGTGTCACCGCGCCTCAGCTGCTCCCTCCCCACCCCAAAGAATTCCCATTCTTTGTCTCCCCCAGCCCCACCCCGGCCCCTCGCAGCCCCGCGGGGACATCCCCGCCCCTGTGTCCCCACGTGCAGGGTGGGACAGCGGCACACACCTGCCGGGGCTGCCCCACGCCCCATTCCGTGACCATCCACCCGAAAATCACCGCCCTGCCTCCCTCCCGCTGCCCACCCGGCAGGGCAGATCCATNAGGGACAGGGACAGGGACAGGGACAGGGACAGGGACAGGGACAGGGACAGGGACAGGGACAGGGACAGGGACAGGGACAGGGATGTGTCACCCAGGGACACCCAGCGATGAGGATGGGGATGGGGATGTGTCACCCAGGGACACCCAGCGATGAGGATGGGGACAGGGATGTGTCACCCAGGGACACCCAGGGATGAGGATGGGGATGGGGATGTGTCACCCAGGGACACCCAGCGATGAGGATGGGGACAGGGATGTGTCACCCAGGGACACCCAGGACAGGACCAGCCAGGACAGAGGGACAGGCACCACGAGCTGACCAGGACAGGCAGAGGGAACTGGCAGAGGGATTCCAGGAGAAGCAGGACAGGGAAAGCCGGACAAGAACCAGCAGGGTGAGGCCAAGGCCGGGCATTGCTGGACGGAAGGACACACAGACAGGAAACGCCAGGACAGAGGGACAGGAGTGACAGGGACTGGCACAGGCAGACGTGGAGACGGAAACAGCCGGGTCGGGGCTGACAGACGGACAAAGGCTGACACAGACCCACGAGGCAAGGAAACAGCGAGCACAGGAAACAGCTGGACAGACGGACGGACAGAGCCTGGCCTGGCGATGGGGACAGCTGGGATGGGGACAGCCAGCAGGGCCTGGCCCGGCTCAGGCCACTTGGACACAGCAGAGCATCCCAAAAACGCCGTGGAGAAACTGCTGAGGGAATGAGCCCCGCACCCAAATTTGGGGGTGCCAGCAGCACCTCAAAGGCTCCGCGGTGGCAGGAGGTGACCCCAGTGCCATGACACGAGCCCCGAGTCACCTGCGGCACCAGCTGGCACAGCCAGGACACAGCACCCGCCCTGCGGTGGCGTGGGGGACAATTCTGGGAGGGAAACGGAGCCACGTGTGACAGGAGAGTGGGTGGAGGTGCAGAGAACCGGGAGGAATGACAGCCACAAGCCTTGGGGACACCGGGACACGGTGGGGGTGACAGAGTCAGCGGAGTGACAGGGCTGGAGCCTACAGGGCCCAGCGAGGGGCTCAGGGCAGGGCACAGCGGGATCATCTCCCGTTATCCCCCCACTGCACCCCGAGATGGCTCCTCCCATGCTGGCGGTGTCATTGTCCCCACCCTGTCCCCAAAAGGGACAGAGCTCCATGTGTGGGACAAAGGTGGGGGTTGGAAAAATCCCCCAGAGCAGCCCAGGGCACTCAGGGAATTCCAGGGGGACGAAGCATCCCAAACCTGCAGCTGGGGTGGTGCCGAGGGCTGTGCCAGCCCCCCGCGATGTCCCCGTGTCCCTGCCAGCCCCGAGGTGCTCCCCGAGTCCCTCCTGAGCAGGCGTTTCCCTGCCCGCATCCCAGGTCTGCCCCAGGGAATGCCAGCCCCCGATATTCCGCATTCCCGGGAATGCCAGCCCTCGACATCCCGGGAATTCCAACCCCCGACATCCCGGGAATGCCAGGCCCCGATATCCCGGGAATTCCAGCCCCCGACATCCCGCATTCCCAGGAATGCCAGCCCCTGACACCCCAAAATCACAGGAATGCCATCCTGTGCCATCCCGCATTCCCGGGAATGCCAGCCCCCGATATCCCACATTCCCGGGAATGCCAGCCCCCGACACCCCGCATTCCCAGGAATGCCAGCCCCCGATATCCCGCATTCCCAGGAATGCCAGACCCTGATATCCCACATTCCCGGGAATTCCAGCCCCCGATATCCCACATTCCCAGGAATGCCAGACCCTGATATCCCGCATTCCCAGGAATTCCAGCCCCCGTTATCCCACATTCCCGGGAATTCCAGCCCCCGACACCCCGCATTCCCGGGAATGCCAGCCCCCGACAC
>NW_015379289.1:114915-117055 GCF_001522545.3 Parus major | reverse complement strand
CACCCCGCTTTTATTCTGGTGGCAGCTTGCTTCCTCCCAAGGCAGAGACTGGTGCTCCCAGGGTGAGCACTCCCGGTGAAATGGCCAGGCCTCCCAGCCCTGCAGTTTAAAAATGACCACAGACACCAGTCAGGATAGTCTAGGACCCCGCCGGGTGATCTAGAACCTCAGCACCGCTCGGCACAAGGCAGGATAGTCTAGAACCCTGTGGAACGGATCCAGGACCATCTGGAAGGCGCTCAGCACCCTCAGGACAGACCCAGGACATTCTGGAAGGTGCTCAGCACCCTCGGGACTCATCCTGCACCCTCTGGAAGGCGCTCAGCAACCTCGGGTTGCATCCTGCACCCTCTGGAAGGTGGTCAGCGCCCTCGGGACGCATCCTGCACCTTCCGGAAGGCGCTCATCATCACCGGGACGCATCCTGCACCTTCTGGATGGCGCTCCGCACATTCCGGAAGGTGCTCAGCACCTTCTGGAAGGCACTCAGCACCATTGGGAAGGCGCTCAGCACCCTCAGGACGGATCCAGCACTTTCTGGAAGACGCTCAGCACCTTCTGGAAGGCGCTCAGCACCCTCGGGATGGATCCAGCACCATCTGGATGGCGTTGAGCACCTTCTGGAAGGCGCTCAGCACCCTCGGGACGCATGCTGCACCCTCGGGAAGTCGCTCAGGACCCACAGGGAGATCTAGAACCTCTGGAAGGAGCACCCTCAGGACGCATCCTGCAACTTCTCAAAGGCGCTCAGTACCCTCGGGACGAATCCAGCACCTTCTTGAAGGCACTCAGCACCCTCGGGACGCATCCTGCACCCTTGGCACTCATCCTGCACCCTCGCGATGGTGCTGAGCACCCTTGGGATGGTGCTGAGCATTCTGGGAACGGTGCTCAGCACCCTCGGGACTCATCCTGCACCGTCGGGACTCATCCTGCACCATCAGGAACGGTGCTTAGCACCCTCGGGATGGTGCTCAGCACCCTCAGGACTCATCCTGCATCCTCAGGATGGTGCTGAGCACCTTCGCGATGGTGCTGAGCATTCTGGGGACGGTGCTCAGCATCCTCGGAAGGGTGCTCAGCACCCTCAGGACTCATCCTGCACCTTCGGCACTCATCCTGCACCCTCAGGTGTCCCAGAGGGTGTCCCCAGGTGTCCCTAAGGGTGACCCCAGGTGTCCCTGAGGATGTCCCCAGGTGTCCCCAAAGGTGACCCAGGGTGTCCCCGGGTGTTCCCGAGGGTGACCCCGGGTGTTCCCGAGGGTGACCCCAGCTGTCCCCGTCCCCACAGGTGACAATTTGCGGCGCCTGGTGTTTGACGTGTTGGTGACAGCCGTGTGCTCGCTGTCCCTGGCGCTCTGTGCACACTCCATCGCCCGCGGGCTGCTCCTGCAGGGGGTCAGTACCGGAACCAGAACCCGATCTAGAACCGAGCCTAGAACCCGATCTAGAACCGAGTCTAGAACCTAATCTAGAACCCGATCTAGAACCGGGTCTAGAGCCCATTCTAGAACCGGGTCTAGAGCCCAGTCTAGAGCCCAGTCTAGAGCCGGTTCTAGAATGTTATCGGGAGCCAGGACTGGGAACCGGGGCTGGGGACCGGGACTGGAACTGGAACCGGAACCAGCGCCAGAACCGGAACTGGGGGGTTTGGGGGAGGGGATTGATGGGATGTGGGGGGATGGTGGGAGATGTTGGGAAGCGCTGGGACACTGTGGGACATGATGGGACGTGGGGACACAGTGGGACATGGGGACAGTGGGACATGGAGACATGGCGGGATGTTGGGACAGGGTGGGACATTGGGGACACAGTGGGACACAGTGGGACACAGTGGGACATGGGGACATGGTGGAACATGGGGACATGGTGGAACATGGGGACACGGTGGGACACAGGGGGACATTGGGACACAGGGGGACATTGGGACATGGTGGGACATGGTGGGACATGGTGGGACATGGGGACATGGAGGGACACAGTGGGACATTGGAACATTGGGACACAGTGGGAGCCCTGAAGCAACCAGGATCCTCCTGAGAGGGCCACTCCATTCCAGCAGCAGTGCTGAACACACTCCCCCTCCTCTCCCAGCCCTGGCCAGTGCTACAGCAGGCAGAGGGAGCTGCCTGGGGAAAAT
>NW_015379289.1:79302-114175 GCF_001522545.3 Parus major | reverse complement strand
TGTTTCACCACAAAATCGGCTGTAAGATCTTTTGGATCAAATCCCAACATCTCCCTTTACTCGTGGATTAGGAAGGAAAATGTTGAAATATGCCTATAAAATACCTGTGAAAAAAAAATCAAAAACGATTGGGGGGGGTGAGTTTTTAAAATGCAGGTAATCAGATTTCACTCCAATGAACTTCACTGTTCAGTGAAATGGTATGATAATGAAATCGTCACATATACACACACACAATATAACCGTAATACATCTACTAAATACATCTCAATTATATACTTGATTATATAATGGCTTACACAATTCATAAACAACTATGGGCCAAAAATCATATTCTAAAGATCAATTCCTGTCCCTTGCCAATACCTATAAAAAAACCAGAACAACTCCACAGGTTTTTGGATTCTGCACCCAGCCCTCCCAGGGAATTTCCTGGCAGCTCGGGGTCCCCTCTGGGGAAGGGTACCCAGCACGAGCCCTCCCCATTCCCCGCTCACCTTGGTCCTCCAGTGCAGCGTGTCCCTCCCTCTCGCGGGGACCTCGGCGTGCCCCAAGGGACACGGGAGTTCCCCAGTCTCCACCCCACCCCCCTCAGCCTTTGCTCCTCACCCCCAAAGAAGGCACAGAACAAGCTCCAACTGCCCTGGACAGCAGCACCTTGCTTTATTGGAAGCCCGTCTAGGTCTAGACCCCCTCCCAAAAAGGAGCTCTGCTGCAACAAGAAAGGGGAGCAGGTTCCAGAAATCCCTCCCCCAATTTTGACCCCTGACCTCTGACCCGACCTTTGACATCTGACCCCTGACCTTTTACCCCGACCCTGACCTTTGATCCCCTGACCTTTGACCCCCTGGCCTTATTCATAACACTAACCCTTGAAGTGGTGGTGGTTGTGTTTTTCTGGTTCAGATTTGGTGCTGTGCATTTATTTTTAATTAACTATGGTGGTGCATGTGTATTTCTGGTTCAATATGCTGGTCTGCAGATGCATTTTGGGTTGAATATGGTGATGTGCATTTATTTCTGGTTAAAATAGTTGTGCTCATGCATTTCTGGTCAAACGTGGTGCTGTACATTTGTGTGGTTTTCGGATGTTGTGGTTTATTTGGAGGGCTGTGTGGGTTGGTTAGTGGCTGGCATAGTGCCCTGAAATGCAGCTTTAAACCTTTGAAATGCTGAAAAAGTCAGAGCCTCCTTCAACTGAACCCCTTAAAATAAGCAAGTGAGGTGGTTGACTCCACTTAAATGGATACAGTGGCAAATAAATGGCTTCTCCTCTTTAATTTAACCCCCTAAAATACTGGGAAAAAGAGTGGCTTTCCTCACTTTAAATCTCTCCAGTGATGGAAAAGGAGGAATTTTCCCCTTTATTCAGACCTATAAAAAAGTGTCATCAAGGGTTTCCCCTTCCACCTACAGTGGAAAATAATGGAAAATGGGGATTCCCTATTAACTAATACCCCTAACAGCACGGAAAAGGTAGAGTTACCTCCAATTGAGACCATCAAAATTGCAGGGGAAGCTGATTTCTCTTCAATTTGAACACGGGCAATTATGGAAAGGGAAGCTTTTTCCCTTCAGTTTAAACCCCCTTTTTTTTTTTGAATAACCCCTCCCTTTTCTGGGGCTCAGGAGAGGGAGTGACAAGGTAAAAGGGGAAAGTTGAAAGCTCTCCTCGGGACCACGTAGTATTCCCAACCGACCCCAATTTGGACCTGCAACCCTCACTTTTCCCATCTTCCCTCTCCTTTTCCCCGGGCCGGGTTCCCCCGCTCCCAGCGGGTGGGAGCAGCCGAGATCCCCGCGCCGCCCATCCCGACCTGTCCCGGCTCCATCCCCGCTCCTGCTGTGAGCTGCGAGGGGTTCAGGAACCGAAGAGGAGGAGGAGGAGGGAAGGAAGAGGCGGAGCGGCAGCAGGAAGCCGGAGGAAAAGAGGAGAGGAGGGATCCGCACGGCTCCGGTGTCCCCTGAACTCGCAGCCCTCCCAGGATCATCGCCCGCCATCCCGCAGGTGCCCGGGAAGGGGGAGCTCGCCCCAAATACTCCGGGGGTCCCTGGGTTTGGGGTTTTGGGGGGGGATGTTTGGGGATCGCAGGGCTCCAGAGCTGAGCCGCAGATGCTCCTCGCGGGGAGATCGGGGGTACCCGGGAGGTGTTTTGGTGGGATCGCGGTGGCGGTGGCGGCAGAGCCCCGGTAAAGGAGCCGGGGGGGGATGCGGGTCCCCCCGCGGTGGGGGTTGGGCTTCCCGGGCCGGGCCCCCCGAGCTCTGCCGGGGCCACGTGGGGACCGCGCGGGAGCGGGGGGAGAGCGGTTTTGGAGAGCCGCGGCTTCCCTGAGCGGGACCCCAGAGAGAGGAGAGCCCCGGAGCCGCAAAGCGGGGACCCCGAGAGGGGGGGACCCCTGGGATTGCCGGGACCCCGGCGGGGGATGCTGGGGCTGGAGGGGCGGCATGGCCGGGAAAGGGGTTCGGGGCTCCCTGTGCCGGCAGTGGCTGCTCCCAGGATGAGTCCAGGTGATCCTTCCGTGGGGTTCCAGTTTCCTCTGCACTCCCTGTATGAGCCCAGTCAGTCCTGGTCATTCCTTATTATGATGCAATTTTCCCGCAGCACGGTCCTAGTTGCTCCCAGTTGCTTCAGCTTTTGTCCAGTGCGCTCCCAGTTCTCCCAGCATACTGTCCCTAGTGTAGTCAACAGTCACTCCCAGTATGATGCCTGTATCTCCCAGCAGGGCCCCAGTCACTCACACTTGTCCCCAGTTGCTCCAAGTGTGGTCCCAGTTACCACCTGCACGATCTCAGGTGCTCCCGGTGTATCCCAGCTGCTCTGAGCATTCTTCTAGTCATAGCCAGGCACTCCCAGCTACCTCAGCATGGTTCAGTTGCCCCTGCTATTGTCCCAGTCACTCCCAGTACATCCCAGTTGTCACCAGCATGCAACCTGTCATTCCCAGTTGCTCCCAGTATGTATGCATGCTCCAGCATGGGCCTGGGAGCTGCCAGTAATCCCCAGTCAGGGTCCAATCACACCCACTATAATCCCCCTATGATTGTAGCCAGTCCCAGTATGATCCCGGTCACTTGCAGTCTAATTCCGGTCACTCTCGGTATGAGGCTCTCCTGCTCCATCTCCCAGCCCAGCACGGCCCCGGCTGCAAGACGGCCTCGCTGCTGACGCCGTCCTGCCGGGGACACGTTGTGGGGGGGATCTCCTTCCCCCTTTCCCTCTGGCACGGAGGCAAATCCCATCCTCTCCTTGCCCTTCCTCCCCCAGACAAGGAGCTGAAGATGGAGACCAGGGAGGACAAATCCCCACGGCAGAACCTCGTGGACGAGGCCGTTTTGAGCGGCTCCACGGCGCAGGAATCCGAGGGGGAGGAAACGCCCCAGAGATCCCGCAGGAGGAGGGACTCCAACCCCAGCCCAGGATGTTCTGAGGAGGAAAGACCCACCCTGTGCCGGGAAGGCAGCTGGAGATCCAGCCGGGGCTCTGAGCTGGTGGTCCGTGAGCAGCTTCATGATGGGGAGAAGCCCCACAAGTGTTTGGAGTGTGGGAAGAGCTTCAGCTGGAGGTCCCGCCTGATTCGCCACCAGATGATCCACACTGGGGAGAAGCCCTACGAGTGTCCTGAATGTGGGAAGGGCTTCAGAGACATCCCTGGCCTGATCATCCACCATCGTATCCACACTGGGGAGAGGCCCTTTGAGTGTGGAGAATGTGGCCAGAGCTTCTGTCGGAGCTCCCACCTGACCTCCCACCAGAAGATCCACACTGGGGAGAGGCCTTACGAGTGTTCCGAATGTGGGAAGAGGTTTCAGACTAGCTCCCTTCTCCTCATACATCAGCGGATTCACACGGATGAGAGGCCCTACCTCTGCCTCGAGTGCAGGAAGGGCTTCAGGTACAACTCCCACCTTATCAGGCACCGGCGCATCCACACCGGGGAGAGGCCCTATGAGTGTCCTGAGTGTGGGAAGAACTTCAGGACTAGCTCAGTCTTGAACCAACACCAATGGAGACACCGGTAAGAGAAGCCCTGCGAGCTCCCCGACTGCAGGAGGAGTTTTGTCCTCTGCTCTGACTCCATCCCCCTGCAGAGGACCCACATTGAGGAGAGCCTTGGTGACTCACATTCCTGGTAATCCGGGTTGGGAGGACACCTGAGTGGTGGTCTCTACATCCTCCTGGATCCCTGTGGGTGCTTGGATGTACGATGGAGCAGGAACATTTTGACTTCACACCCTAAAAAATCTGCTCTGTCCAGTTGTTTCTCCTGGTGGCATTGAGCAAAGCTGGATGATCCTTGGAGGTCTTTTCCAACGTAAATAATTTCCATCTTCATCCCATCAAAACACTCAGAATTACGGTAAAAATAAAGACGTTAAACAAAGCGATCTAAAGCTGCACCATTTTACTGGGATTTGGGGTTCAGAGGAGTAGTCGGGTAGATTTATGTGTTGTAGAGCTGCGAAGCCAGGTAGGTGGGGCTGCAATTTCATAGTTGCGCTGGCAGAATGTGTCCATATGAGCCCATCTGTTCTCTAGGAATTCCGGTTGTCTGTCTGAGTCCCTGGCCTGGGTCTCCCCATATTGAGTGTTTCTCCCAAAGGGACCAAATCGCTGCTGAAGTGCCCAAGCTGCTCATGGCTGGGGATGTTCCTGTCCGCCAACCTCCCCTGCTCTGCAGCCCCCAATTGCCCAGTGACAGCTGCTGCTCCCACAGGAAAATGGTCTTGGGGAGCATTTGAAGCACAAGCTCAAGCCCAGCGCAATGCCAGCCTCTGCCCGGCTGCATGTGAACTCCAGGAGGGGAAGGAGGGATTGATTTGGAAGCTCCTGAGTGCCCTCAGTGCAGCTGGGCCCAGAGCCATCCCCACCTTGCCGAGCAGCAACTGTGGAGCAGGAGCCGTGCCTGATGTGCCCCGTCAGTGTTCAGGTGACCAGGCCATGGAGAAGGGCTGGGGGGGCAGGTGCTGGGGCAGGGGCAGTTGGGCTGGGGCAGGGCTCTCCAACCGCCCTGGATGTGGAACTGGAGCCTGGCAACTGCCAGAACGGCCGATGAAGCCCCCACAGGTGAGTTGGGAAGGGGCAGCTTTCCCTGTGCTGGGCCCAGAGGGGGCCTGAGTGGCCCTGGGCCATGGGGAACAGTTCCCTTTTGGAACAACAAGGCGTTCCTGGGGGGCTGTTCGAGAGCTGGCGACAGCTTTGGTGCTGGCCATGGGGACAGGCCTGGCAGGGAACGGGGGCTCCTGTCCAGGCCACCCACATCTTCCATCACCATGGGCACTAACCAGGGAGCAGCTTTTCATTGCATTCCCAGCACCCCAGTTTACAGCCCAGCCTCAGCACTTCCCAGAGACCACAATGGGTTTCTCCCAGTCCCGTCACGGATGATTCCTAGTGGCCCAGAGGAGCCCACAGGAAGTATCAGGGTGTGCTCGGGGAGCTGGAGCACTTCTGCTATGGGAAAGGCTACGAGAACTGGGACCGCTCTGCCTGAAGAAGGCTCAGGAGAGACTTTAGAGCTCCTTCCAGCCCCTGAGGGGACTCGGCGAGTGTTGGGGAGGTACTGGGGACAAGGACGTGCAGGGACAGCGCAAGGGAGAGTGGCTTCAAACTGACAAATGGATCGATTTGCATCTTGTGAAGAAATTCCTTCCTGGAGGAAGAATGGTGAGGAGGGTGGAGAGGCCCTGGCACATGTTGCCCAGAGCAAACAGGTTGCCCTGGAAGTGTTCAAAACCCAGGCTGGATGAGGCTCTGAATAACTTCCCTTTTGGTGTTCTCATCAAGTAAGACACTTCCCTGCAGGTTGCTTGTTCTGTTTTCAGATTCCGGGGTTGAAAGTATTCCCAAGGAGGGGAGAAAGCTGAGCTGGAATTCCTGAGCTGGGGTACGCTGGGAAAGCGTATTTAGGACCGACTGCCTCAGGGACAGCCACGCAAACCTGAGTGTGCTCTTCCCTGTGCTCTTCCAGGTGGCCCAGGAGCTTGGACTGAGCCAGCAGTTCCCTTCCCACATGTTTCCTCAACAGGGACTTTCCTCAAGAGCCCCTGAGGTGAGTACAACTGTGCTGAGCTGGCTCAAGACCCTTTTGAAACTGGACTTAGGGAAGGGAACTGCAGGAACCCTGCAAGGGGGAAGCTGCTTGGCCGTGGCTGTCCTGTCTGTCCCTGATGGGGTTCATTTCTCTGTGCCTGATTTCTGGATCCCCATTTTACCCCAGAGGAAACTTCATTTCATCTTGTTTGGTGCTAAAATCATTTAGGCATTTATTATTAAATTATTATTATTATTTTTTATTAAATTAAAGCATTTTCAGAAATCACTTCTGGAAACCAGAGTTCTCCTGGGGCATTTTGCAAAGGCAAGCCGTGACAGGGACAAGAACGGCTTTAAGCTGAAAGAGATTGAGACTGGACATTAGGAAGAAACTCTTGGCTGTGAGGGTGCTGAGGCCCTGGCACAGGTTGTCCAGAGGAGCTGTGGCTGCCCCTGGATGCCTGCAAGTGTCCAAGGCCAGGCTGGACAGGGCTTAGAGCAGCCTGAGATAGCAGAAGGTGTCCCTGCCCCTGGCAGGGAGATGGAACGAGATGGGCTTTGAGATCCCTTTCAATCCAAACCATTCTGGGATTCTCTGAAATTACTTTAGATCCCACGATTGTCCCCTCGCCTCATGCCCCCTCTCTTGCAGGCATGGCAGGAGGCAAAAGAACACAAAGAACGATCCCAGAGTGGCGCAGATAGAGCGAGCCGTAAACGGAAAGCAGGAAGCCTTGGAACTGTGTCCGGGACAAAAGCAGAAACACCAGCAGAGAGCGGCACAGGGCCATTCCCGAGCGCTCCGCTTCACATCCCTCTCTCTAGGCTCAGGGAAATAGAAGCGGAGCTGATTTGCGCCGACGAGGCGGACACTGAGTTCGAGTCTGGCGAGCCGGTGGCGCCAGCAGTGCCACCAGCAGTGCCACCAGCAGCGGCTCAGCCCCCTGGCCAAGCCCCAGGGGACAGCCGGTGGCACCGCGCTGGTGCAGGGCTGCAGGCGGCCCTGCGGGAAGGCAGCGCTCGGTGCCGGCAGCGGGATTTTGCAGCGGCTGCGGCCAAGTTCTCCACGGCACTGGAGGTACAGGGCTAAAGGGCTGTGTCCCCAAGCAAAACCATGACAGGGGCACCTGCACTGCAGTGCCAGGGCTGTTCCCCGCACTCCCTGGGGCAGGAACAGCAAAGGGAACCAGGGGCACCAACCTGGCGTACCTAGGGTCGGAGAGAAATCCAGAAATGCAATTTCACCTGAAATCAGAAAACTGGGGCTTGTAAATAAACCACAGAAGGGAGGGAAGTGTTGGACTGAACTGAAGAAGGACAGGTAATTTCGTACTTTTCTCCAAGTTCTTAACTGTATTAATGTGTGGAGGAAATTGAAGTCCCAGAGAGTAAAAAAAAATGCTCCTTTCTTTAATCTTAGCTCTGTCGGCAACAAATGTCCTCTCAATAACTGGCGAGTTGTCACTCTGCCCCAGCTAATGCTTTCTCTCCTCTCTGACTCCAAGCCCTTCAGCCAGGCACTTGAAACCCTGAAAAAGGGACCAACTGCGCTTTTTTTTAGCACTGTCCTGCCAACCTTCATTCAACAGTATTTGTCAAATATTAGGGCTTTTCAGTTCACAATATAATGTAATAGCCTATTCCTATTTTTTTTTTTTTAATACAGTACTTAAGTAATTTTATAAGCAATAAATGTTATAGCAGTCAGTGCTATTATTTTGATAAAGTGTCATCCTTTTAAAGTGCTTGTTTTCCCCCTATATTCTGATATGAGCTGTGGTACCAGCAGGTCACTTAAGAAGAAAGAAAGACTTTATTTCCTCTTAAGAGGAAAAGCTGGTGAATGCACATACCAGGAAAATGGATGAAGGGATTAATCCCTGGGATTGCAGACAAAGCGATTGGGACTGAATTGTAGGGCTGGCGCTCCTCAGCAGTCTCTAAATCCAGCTCTCCTCAGAAACAAAAAACCCATAGCATCCCTGGAAGACCCTTCTGTCCTCTGTACTGATTTTTGTAATGCTGACTGTAGTTAAAGCCAGAGTTTGTTAGACTTCCGTTTTCTCCGCTGATCAGTCATAAAAAGTATTTCCACCGAGCAAACGGTGTATTCTAATATTTGGAAATTGTGGTTTTGTTTCATGTGCAGCTTTGCAGTAAAGGCTTTGCTATAGAGGATCCCTTGAAATCCTCCCCAGATGATATTTCCAGGCTTGCCAGTTGGATCGAGTCAAAGCTCGTCGTCTGCTACTTAAAACTGGAGCAGCCTGGTCTTGCTCTGCATCATTCACACAGGTAAGAGGAAATATGGATCGGATTCGCTGCTAAGACTGAAATCCAAAAGGAAACAAAGACTAGGAATAAATGCTGTGCAGGAAAAGCCAGTCTAATAGTGAGAAAAGAGGAATCAAGAAAACACACCTTACATGTGGCACTGGTGTTTGGACTGGACTAATTGCATCTGTTGAAGGGTCTGAAACGCAGCCCAAGGTTCACCCACGTTGCACACCTATGCCTTGTACAGAGAGTATTTCAAAATATCTCAGGCTCACCTTCTGATACATTCCAGATGCACAGTGCTTCCAGGGAGATGAACCAGACACCTGCTGCTCTTGTCTGGGGAGCTGGGGGTTATCAAGAACTTGTGCTGTAGCACTTTGGGTTTTGTTACCTACATGCTCAAGGCAAGTGAGAATATTACCCGTGGAATATTTTTTCTAGAGTAATACACAAACCCCTAATGAAATTTCATTGAGGATAAAACCATGATGAAATGAACCTTTAAGTAACATTTTTAGTAATATTTTCAGTAATATTTTCTTCATTGATCACAGCTGGAGAGAGAGGGAGATGGAGGCAGAGAGACAGTTCACCTGGCATTTGAGATGTAGCGCTGAGTTGTAGAGCAGAAGTGCATACGGCGTCTGCCTCAGTCACCGCTTGATTCTTAGGAGCTTTAATGAAGTAAGAAATCCAAGTCTAACCTTGTCCATCTCTCTTCTCTCCCCAAGGAGCATCATTCAGAACCCCTCTCACTTCTGCAATCACCTGCGCCAAGCCACTTGCTTTCGGTGCCTACACAGATACTCGGAGGCTGCCAGGTACCTCTGCTGTTCAGGCTTCCGCAGGGCTCCTCTGCATCGCTTTCCTTGCAGCTCTCAGCAGTGACGCGTCCCCTAGGAGCCAGGCTTTTCCCAAATCTGTGGAAGCTTTGCGCTGGCTTAGTGTGTGTGACCTCAGGGACAGGAGAGCTCCACTCTTCCCAGCCTGTGTAATGAGAAAAATCCCAATTTAATCCTCTAAATAAAAATAAAATAAAATTAAATAAAAGAATCCTCTAAATTATATCACTGGCTATTTGCTGGCAGGGAGTTTAGAGAGCTAAAAATGTGTTTGCTGACACTTGTCTAAAAGCTGGACAAGGACTGGGAGTTCTGTGTAACCTTTGGTATTAAGCTCACTCGACAGTCTTTGAACCGGATACTCTTTCAGTCTGGCCACAGAGCCTCTTCTCTGCCTGCACACTTCTCTCTCTGCTTTTATCTTCAGGAGTGCCATGGTCGCGCAGTGTCTGTATGTCCTGGCTGAAGGTGCGGGGCTGGAGACCAGTGACCTCCTCCAGCTGTACTGGCAGGTAATAACTGAAGGCCTGGGGAGGACTCACAGAATGGGCTAAGTTGGGAGGGATCCACAAGGATCACTGAGACTAACTCTTGGCCGTTCACAGGACCATTCCCAAGAGTCACGCCCTGTGCCTGAGAGTATTGTCCAACTGCTCCTGGAGCTCCTTCAGGCTTGGAGCTGTGACCGCTTCCCCAGAAGCCCATTCCAGTGCCCGGCCACCCTCTGGGGGAAGAACCTGTTCGTAATAATCCAACCTAAATCTCCCCTGACACATTAATTCTGGATACAGCTGATGAAGGCATTTTTTCCTGAGTCTTCCTGATGTGACTTTCGGAGAGCATGGAATCACTTTTTCTCTCCATCCAAAAGACAGTTTTTCTTGTCCCCGTCTCCTCCTTGAAGATGGAGGCTCATGGAGTCAATCATCCAAACCACGTGGTGGTTTTTTTAACTAGTCTCTACGCAACATGAAATGTATAGTTTCTTTGCCATTTTTTAGGCTATGATTCAAGAAGCCATCCGTGGAGAAAGTTCTTTTTCGGCTCTGTATACACCTTTTGAGAAAGAGGACAAGGCTGACAAAATAAAGGAGGCAAACAAAACCTTTGCTGAGAAGCACCCTGACTATGTACAGCACATATTTACAGGTAACAGCAGGTTTCAGCTGACCTTAAGTGCTGTGGACTGTGATTGTGCAGCTGAATGCAAAAGAGTTGGAGACAGCTGGAGAGTTTAAGCTGCTTGGCCTTCAGACACTTCCACACTGCTGAGGGGAATTGGGCAGATATGCTTTATCTCATGCATCAGCAAAATTTAAGCTGTTGATGCAAAAGGCTGCAGAGCCCTAAGATGCAAAGCCCAGTGAGAGCTGGATGTGTTGGTTTTGTCATCTGTGTTTTGGCAAGGTTTCTGGAGACCATATCATTCCTTCTTAGACTTCCCTTATTTTTCTCCAAAAAAGTAACTTCTCTTACAGCTGAAAAGAAATATGACAGTGGAAATTATTTTCCTTTCCCTATGCAGATCCTCATGGAATTCACCTGTTGCCAGAGAAGGCTGAATCTCATCCTGACCAGCAGTACTTACTGACTCTGGGCTTTAGAAACAAAGAGATTGGAAAAACTGTGGAGAAGTTTGTAACTCGAAAACTGCCAGTCTTTCCAGGTGTGCCAACTTGCTTCAGAACTGGCCGGGCTCAGGGGTGACTCCCACAGTCCTTACTAAATGAGGGGGGCGAGGGGTGTCTTGGGACCCATTTCCATCAGTGCCGGCAGCCCTGATAGCCCAGGCAGCTCTTCCCACCCCCTTCGTTCCTCCTCCAGTTCACCCAACGTCCTGCTACATCCCCTAAAAAAATGGAGATGAATAAACACAGCCTCTGTGGTTCTGTGATTTCACTTCCTAGGACAGAAAATAACTTTCAGTCCCAGCATGGAGGAAGCAGCAGAAACATTTTGGCAGAACACTGGGGAAAGGATCATGGCAGCCATGGCTTTTCTAGGAAGCACCAAGATAAAGGTGAGCATCCTATTCCCTTTCTGGTATGCAGTGTGTGGGAAGGACGTGTGCTTTTGGGGAACAATTCCTGCTCCACGTGCTCCTCCAGTGTCCAGAAATGCTCTACGAATTGCAGTAGGAACAGAGCTCCAGTGGGTTTAGACTCTTTTGAAAAGGAGTTCTAATGACTTAACAGTGACCAGATTTTCTTGAAAGTTCCTCTGCATGCAATTTTCTCCAGTCTTTATGTCCTATGATATTATATCCCTACTTCACATAATCACCAACACAATTACTCTATTTCATACCTATAGTAGACTGCACCTCCCACCCAGAGCTCCATCGAGAGTTAATTGTTGCTTCTTGAAGCATTTCTAGTGACTGAGATCCTGATCCCCCTGGAGTGAAGGTGTGAAGTAACCTTTCCACCTATCACAATGACATCTTTATTTTCCTAGTCCTACTAGAGAGCTTGTGGCAAGAAAGTCTGTTTGTTGCCTCTCTGAAGCCTGTCCCAGCAGCATGGCCTGAGAAGTGGTGGCTGGCACACTGCTGAGAGCAGGACCGGCACAAACACAGACGAGAAACCTTGAGGCACAGGACTCCAAGGATCAGGGTGTTCCCTGCGCCTCCCCTCTGACCTCCTCTCTTTTCCTGGGCAAGCAGGATGAGCGTGGCCCGTGTGCACAGGCCATTGAGCAGTTCCATCATGCCAGCCTGCTCAGCCACCTGCAGAGAGGGGAGGAACAGGCCCAGGTAATGACCCAGGCGATGGCTGAGCTGGCAACTGTTCCCTACCTGCAGAGAGTCTCTGAGGAGGATGACAAGCTGGTAGGTTTTGATTTCCAACACTTGTATTGGCCTCTGCAGGCTGAGAGACAGAGCAGGAAGGGCCAGGGCAGAGTTCTGCACTACCACCCTGTGCTCTGGAAGTCCTTTGTCCAATGTGGGGACCCGAAAAGAATCCTCAAATCCTCCTTCAGTGCTTTGCCAGAGGAGGAGCTGATCACCTGCAAGGGTGACTGATGGAACCACCAGGACTCACCTGTCAGTATCTATTGAAAATCCTGTCATTGTCCCCAAAACCTCCCCAAATCGGTGTGGAAAAATGATTGCAATGATTCAGCTCATGCTGCCTTGACAGCTCTGACCTCAGAAGGCAGCTGCATCAAAATAGCCTGAATTGGGGTATAGCTGAGAAGGAGACGGGGAAAGGAGGAAAAACTGATTTTCTGTGCTGGGTCCATCCCCCACATGCTCCCTGCCTCAGAACAAACCTGTCTGCCTGCTCACGGTAACTTGTCAGACTTGCTGCAGAGGTGTCCCAAAGTCAGTAAAGAATCCGTCAGGCTGTAGTGAAATGTGGACTGTGCCCTTGGCTGACCCAACCCTGCTCCAGCAAGGGCCAGCAGTGGGATGATTGCTGCAGCCAACGAGGCCAAAAGTGATGGTATCCAAGGGGGTTGGGCAAAAAAGAGGAGGGGGAAACATCTCCTTCTTGCTGTGCATCAGTGGACAGATGGTGTCTCTCCTCCTCCCCTGAAGGGACACCTCTGGGTAAGCCTTGTGCCTTGAGCACACCCAGGAACACTAATACCCAGATACATAGTGCTAGTAGATCTTATTTCTTTCTCACCAGTAAAACGCTTGTGCAGAAACTCCGGAAGTTTTTATTTGGATTTCCTTTTACTTAACCCAACATTTTGGAGGATAATTATTTAGAGTGCAGCAGTAGCACAGGTCTCAAGTACCGGTTTTCCCCAGTTTCTTCCTAAACACTGATGCTAAGGGCAGGACAACCTGGATCCAGCCCTTGTCTCTGTGTTTCTGAATTAAGAGTATCTAAACCATTTTCCAGGGGTTTGGAAGGGTTCAGGGTGAGGCAATGTCAGGACTGCCCTGGAAAAGGACTGTGGGGAGGCAATACTGAAGTATTTTAGGTTCACAAGAATGCAGTGCAAGGGCTGAAGCAAAGATGAGTTGGCCATGCTCGCTGTGTGAAAGATGATTCACAAAATTATCAGAGTGCCAAGGATTTGAACTGGGGTTTAATTTGTGTATTCAGAGAAATGATTTCTCTGTGAATTCCACATTGTTTGTTTGTATCTCTGTGCCACAGCTGCAGTCACTGATGGCAGATGCCATGGACATCCTGGCTGGAAGAACTGGGGAGCATGTGTGGACTAAAATACAGAAGGTAACAGCCTGCAGCAAAGGGCAGGGGAGGAGCTTGCTCCTTGGGCAGGAACTGTCCCTGAGTCCGGTCTGTTCAAAAGGCAGAAATAAGAGGAGGTGCCAGGTGAAACCTGGTCCCATGCCTTGGCCTCTGTCCATGCTCAGGCACCAGCTCAACCAGACCAGACATGTCTATGATTTGCCTGTGAGCCAGCAAGGCTCTGGCTGCATCCCTGCTGTGCAGAGACCATTGCAGCTGATCTGCTGCAGCAGGAACAGTGCAGTGATGTCAGCAACTGATGTGCCAGATTAGTTCTTATTTGGGGGGCCAGACCTACTCTATACATATGAAAAGCACAGGCAGACCATGCCAAACCACGGTTCCAGGTAGGAACATCATTCTTCTGCTGTTTCCTGGTGGCATCCCCAGCAGTGCAGACACTGCTGGATGCTCCTAAAGGGCTACTGTAAATCCTGCTGCTGTTCCGGTGTCCCCTTTGTCCTCACTCCCCACCCCACCCATCGCTTAGGACCCATTTTCCTTCCTCTTTCTGCCCTTTGTGCTCACCCAGACACCAGCACTACCCCCAAACAGAACAGGCACGTTTAATGGCAGAGCAAGTCATGTAGACACTTTCATTTGGTCTCTGGCAGAAGAGTCTTGGGAGCTCAGAGGCTGTGGCTAATAGGGCCAGGCCCTGCACTGGACCCCTGCGCTACGGGATCTATTGCACCCAGACTCCCTGTATGCTTTTGGCCAGTCCATGATTTCCTAGGCTTTTATTTCAACTTCATCAAAACAAGACTGGCACCAGGAATCCTCTTCCTAATCCTCTGCATGTTTCTATGCTGAGCACATCACAGCAGAGACAGCCCACGAGGCTCTTTGGAGAGCTCCAAGCTCCTCGTGCTCCTGTTGCAATGGATCTCTTGACAGCAAAGGAGCCAAAGCCCAGGTACAAGTGCCCATCGAGCTTCACCAGCACAGCAGAAAACTCTTTTCCATGGCATCATGCATGGTGCTATGTGCAGACCATCCCCTCAACAGGTCCCCCTGGCCAGCTGCATGGGCAGGAGGAGGCAGAGCTTCTCTCCCAGACCCTCTGTGCCCTCAACAGCCCAGGGCAGCCGATGGAACTTTCCTGCTTGCCTCTCTCAAAAACACACCCTCCTCACTGACCCAAAGCACGGCCAGAGCATGTGGCGTGGCTTCACTCCAAGGCCAGGGCTGAGGAGCACTTAAGGGACAGCTCAGGACACGGATCAATACAAGAGAAAGCCATGTTTGGATTAATTCTCAGTCTGTTCCTCTGAGAAGTCACACTCCCCTGAATGCCTGTCAGCATGGCAGAGCAGGATTTTTTTTTTCTTTTAATTATTTCAGCTTAAAATGCAATGGGCAGATTGATTCTTTAGATCTTCCCACGATGCAGGGTCTGCATCTTGAGTAGAACCCTGCGTGAAGGGAGTCTGGTCCACAGCAATGAAGGAATTGAATCCAAACAGAAATGGAGAAAGCAAAAATAATGACAAAGTCAGGTACTTCTGCTGCAACCAGTTGCCCAAGAGGAGCCTTCATGTATTTTTGTTTCCAATGACTATCAGTTTTGAAATAAACTAATTGCAACAACTTTTAAAGTTTTTATGGAAGCAAATGGACTTGCTTGAGACACCACTTCTTTCTAATTGCAGGTGGCACTAATTGAAGAGTACTTGAGGGAAGGAGAAGAGCATTACTTAAGAACTCCACGTGTGCAAATACCTGGAATGGAAAACATCAACTGGACTCCAAGGGGACAGAAATACTTGAGACTGGAAAATACAAACATGTTCATTCCCAACCCACGAAGCTTAGCCACGGGTCCAAAAAAAAGACACATTGTTTTTGCAAAAAGTTGATTTTGTAGGTATTTTGTCGCCATTCATACCAATTTGATAGATGTTAATCTTATTTTACATTGTATTAACTTGAAGTTGCATTAATTTAAATTTAAATTGTAGCCAATTGTATTAAACTATATAAATTTAACTTGTATTAGCTTAAATTTAAGTGACATTAAGTAGTATTTACTTGCATTAACTTTAAATTGTATGAATTTAAACTTGTATTAAACTGTATTTAGTTCTATAAATTTAAGTTGTATTACTTTAAAAGGTATTGAACAGTATTTGCTTGCACCAGCTTTAGGTTGCATGAATTTAAATTCTATTAAATTTTATTTAATTGCATAAAACTAGGTTGTATCAGTTTAAATTTAAATTACATTAAATAGTATTTACTTGCATTAACTTTAAGGTATATGAAAAAAGGCTTAAGTTGCATTAAATTAGATTTACTTGTATTAATTTTAAATTGTATGAATTTCAATTTAAATTGCATTTAATGTAAACTTTTAAACTATATTTGTTTAAATGTCAGTTGTAGTAAATGGTCTTTAATGCTTTAAAATGTGAGTTGTACGAATTTCAATTTAAATTTTACTCAGATGTGTTAAACTTTACTACACTGTATTTAATTTAACATTGCCACCAACACCAATCTGCTGCTCTGAGCCTACCCTGTGTCCAAGCCGTGTCCCATCCTGCTGGCCTGAGCACGGCCCGAGCAGCTCTGGACGCAGGGATCCCCCATCCTCAGCCGGGCACAGCTGAGCCTCCCTCGCCTTCCCCGAGTCACCCGGACCATCCCAAGGGGAAAAGCGGCCCCGAAGGCTGCGGGAGCTGCAAGGGCAGGGACACAGCAGGAGGGGGAAAGGAGAAAGCAAATGCGGAGCCCAGCTGCTGGGCCGAGCTTGGGCTGGGAAGTCCTTTGTTCTCCTCGGTGCCCCAAGGGCGGCGTTTGCCCGCACTGGACGGGAACTGGCGCCAAGCGGGGCACAAACCCTGCAGGGAGAAGCAGAGCTGCCCCTGCCTTCTCCGGGCTCCTCTCGGCCTCAGGACTCCGCCCCACGTCTCTACCTGTCCCGGGGACACGTCTGGCACGGTTCGGGTTCCCAGGGCCCCGGAGCTGTCAGCAGGGAGCAAAGGACAGCTTTTCCCCAGAGATCACCCGAGCAGCTGATGCTCCACCTGCAGCCCCAGCTCATGGGTGCGGTCCCTGCTGAGCCTGAGCTGCCTTTTGGCCACGGCGTTTGCAAGGGAAGAACCTCACTCATCCTTACAGAAACCACATTCTGTCATGGCATTTTCTGATTCAAGGGGAATTTTAAAGCAAAAAGACAGAAAGAAAGGCAAAATCCAGCACCAGGCCAAAGACTGAATGAAAAGTCCAGGGCCTAAAAGGTATTGAACCACTTAATTCCCATGATCTTTTATCACAGACAGGAATCTCAATCCCACAGATTCTTAGCTGCCAGAGACCATTTTCCCAGGTTCTCAGAAAAGATATGGAAAAACTAAGAAAGAACTGGCAAACCCTTGGTGCTCCTTTGCTCATTGTGCAAGGAGTAAAGTAGAAAGAAACAGTTTTGCAAAAATCTGAGCTCCTTAAACATGCAGAACAGAGAGAGGAACTCTTTGGAAATGACATTATTTTGCCACGGAGTTAGTTTTATCAGGTGGGGTTTTATGACAACTAGTGGCAGTGATCATCCATGACGGGCAGATCGGCACTAACACACAAAGATGTTCTTCACAGATCACAGAGTCACAACACAGACTTTGGAAAATCCTAAAGAAATCCTCTTAGTTGGAGATGATATCTATATAACTTGGGTGAAAGTTACAAGATGCTTATATAGCCTGAGTTATAAGATACCAATATAAACTAAATCATAACTTTCTATACAATGTATAGCTCGTATATGGTTAATTAGTTGCTTAATGCTTAAATAAACAGAAACTCACTAGGTGAATAATCTCAAAAATAGACAAGCATAGCTATATTGGGAAGCAGCGGGATGTACTAATGAGAAATTGGCAAATGTAAAGCAAATTAGCCACAAAATGGAGAATTTAGACCATTTACACGCAGAAAGACCAAGGAACACCATAACTGTGCATGCTCTGAAGACAAAGTTAAAATGTTCAGGAAGACCTTGAGTCTTCATCAAAGAAAACACCCAAGACCACCTAAATTTGGGATGTGCAAGCACAGTGCAGAAGAACTATTTATAACTATGAGATAACATTATGTAAGTTAGCTCTGATGTGTACATGACGAGGTTATAATGACATTGCAATATTAAGCAATAATTACTGTATAAATAAACTACAGCACATGACAAATGTGGGTGAGTTAGGTGGAGATATCCCACTCCCCATCAGCACTGCAATAAACAGGTACCTGCTCTATAGACATCTGTGTGTGGGGATTTATTTTCAGCCTTTTTCAGGCAACAGAGGCAAGTGGCCTTACGATGCTGCAATACTTAATCCCTTCCAATAGTTACAGCGAACTCTGAGAGATCCCAGAAGGTTGTTTTTCCAGAACAAGCCCCAAAGAGACACAGTGTGGAGCTGAGGTGCCTCTCCATTGCGAGGAGGCTCCATGAGCAGCACCAGCAGCCCCGAGGGCCCAGCTCCTTCCGCAGGTGTTTGTGCCCCAGAGACACTGCCTGGCCAGGGAGCTGCACAGCAACAAAAGCTTTTCACGAGCCCACAGAAAAGTTTAAACCAACTGTAAATTCAAGTGTCTTGAAGGAATCCCAGTCTACTAGACACTGTCTGTAAAACATCATACAGCACACGGTGCTGTACAGATTCCCACTGGATCTGTGAAAATGCTTCTACCAGTCTCCCTCAGACTTTTCCCTCCGAGCCCAGCTCAGCCCAGGTCCATCTCCATTTTCAGGGAAAACGGGAATCAGCTCCCCCGAGCACCCGCAGGCCCAGCAAGGCCAAGGCCGGGCCGGGCCACTCCCTTCAGGCCCCGCTATGGATGCGGTGCTCTCTCACGATTGACACCTGGTTCAAAGAGCTTCCATAACCTCACCCGGGTCTCCTGGGTTCCCTGAAGCCCCTCTGTATCACACCAGCCCCTGACTTCCAGGAGCTTCCGCAGTGGCCCAGTGGCCCCTTGGTTCCACGAGTGGCTGGCTTAGAGCTCCTGCCCCCTCAGCTGCCTGGGGAGAGGCTGTAGGAACAGCGTGCAGACGGTGCCATCACGCTTCTGTCCCCACGCCTGTACCTGTCTGTGCCACGCTCTTGGCGCGGAACCCCCCAGCGAGGGCTCGGCTCAGTGCGCGGCGCCAGCGCCGCCCCGGCTCGGCCGCCCCTCCTTGGCCCCGCCCTCTTCAGCCGCAGCCGCGCCCCTGGAGCGGCCCCAGCCCCGCCCACCGCCTCCAGATTGGCTGCTGGGCCGCTGGCCCCGCCTCCTCCAGCCCTCCCCCGGCAATGGCAATGATCCCTCATTAGCATAAACCCCACCCGCGTGCCTCCGCCCCAACCCCTTTGGGGGTCCAGGGGCTCCCTCCTCCCCCCACAATGGGGGGAGTAAGTGCCATAGGGGTCCTGACCCCCTCAGGTGTTGGAGTTCTGCCCCATAAGTGTCATAGGGGAACTCTGCGCATAAGTGCCTGGGGGCAATTAGAACGTGGTGGTGGCAATTAATCAGCCAAAATTTGGTTTAATTGGTCCTGGTTAATGGCAAGTTAATTGATTAATTGATTTGCGTTAATCATTAATTGCTCCCGGGGGGGGGGGGGGGGGGGGGGGGGGGGGGGGGGGGGGGGGGGGGGGGGGGGGGGGGGGGGGGGGGGGGGGGGGGGTCTTGGTCCCCGGTGGGGGGTTGGGGGGCCTCGGGGAGGGTCTATGGGGCAAGGTTGGGGGTTCTATGGGGTGGGAAGGGTCATGGGGGTCATCTCCAGCCCAAGAGTGTTTTTGGGGGGCTGGAGTGTGTTGGGGAGGCTGTGGGGCAGAGGGTCCCATGGGGCACCAACCCCCAGCCCAGAGCCCTGGAGTGTTTTCGGGGAGCAACTCTTCGATGGTCCCCCCTTGGGTCTGGGGGGTCCGGCCGTGGGTCAGGGATGGGGTTCAGGCCCGGGTGGGGGCACCCACCGATAGGTGCCCTCGTACAGGAACCCCGCCCGCCGCAGGAGTTCGTCCGCCTCGGGGGGGCCCCGGCTGGGAAAGGGGGGGACACAGGGTCAGGGGGGTCCCTGGGACCCCCAAATCCTGTGAGATCCCCAGGATCCCCCCAAACCCCTGGGATAACCCAAATCCCCAGGCCCCCCATAAGCCCCCAGGACAACCCAAATCCCCAGTGGGACTCCCCAAATCCCCAACAGGACCCCCTAGGCCCAGCCCCTCCCCCCAGGTGTGCCCAGGTTCCCCCAGACTCCCAAATTCCTCCACCAGATAACCCCCCACCGTTGCCCCCCCAGGTGTCCCCAGCTCCCCCCAGCCCCCAACAAGTGCCCCTTTCTCACCTGCCATAGGGGTAGGGGATGGGGGGCTCGCGGCGCTGCTCAATCTGGTGCAGGAGGGGGGTGAAGATGCGCCAGGCCTCACGCAGCTCATCACTTGAGGGGGGGACACCCCAAAACTGAGGTGGACCCCAAACCTCACCTGGGCCCTCCCCAGGCTCACCTGGACCCCCAAGCCAGTCCCATCTTCTCCTCCAAACTTATCCCACCAGCCCCTGCAAACTGATCCTATCATCCACCTTATACTGGTAACCTTTGCCCCCCCCATACTCACCTGTTCCCCTCAAACTGGTCCCATCTTCCCTCCCCAAACTGGCCTAATCTGTCCCCCCCCCATGTCCCACCTGTTCCTGTGCCCCACCTGCCCCCTCAAACCAGTCCAATCTGCCCCTCCAAACTGGTCCCATCTTCCCCCCTAAAAATCCTGCCTGCTGCCCCTAACATGGCCTCACCTGCCCCTCCCAAGTCCCATCTCCCCCCCCGACTAGTTCCACTTGACCCCCTTGCTGTCCCCAAACTGGACTCACCTGTCCCCCATCATGTCCCACCTGTCCCCCCGAGACTCCTCAGCTCCTCTAAACTGGTCACATCTGTACAGTCCCCCTGACTGGGGGGGTGAGACCCACCCCCAGTCTCACCTGTCTCCCTATGCCCCACCTGTGCACTTCTTGCCCCATATCCCACCTGTCTCCACCCCCCACCATGTCTCTCCCATCCCCAGGTGTCACCTGTCCCCTCTCACCTGCGCACAAAGTGCATTTGGTTCCCGCAGATGACGTCCAACAGCAGCCGCTCATAGGCATCCGGCAGCTTCACATCCTGAGGGGCACCGGGGTGGTCTGTGAGGGTCTGGGGGCACCCCCAGGTGGGGGGACCCTGCCAGGTGAGGGGGGACCCTGGGATTTGGCGATTCTGGGGGCTCCTCTGGGTTTGAGGTGGCCCCAGGTGTGTGGGGAACACCCAGGATTTCAGAGGACCCAGGTGGGTTTTGATGATCTAGGTGGGTTTTGGGAACCGCCCCAGCTGTGGGGAACCCCTTGAGATGTGAGGTCTCCATCCCCAGTTTTGGGGTCTCAAAATTCCAATTTTGGTTTCAACACTACAGTTTGGAGTCTCAGTGTTGTGATTTTGGGGTTCCAGCTCCATTTCTGGGTCCACAAACCAAATTTTGAGTCTCAATGCTCCATTTTCGTGTCCCAAAACTCCATATCTGGGTCCCCAAACCCCATTTTTGCATCTCAGATCTCCATTTCTGTGTCCCCAAATTCCACCTCCATGTCCTCACCCCCATTTCCACGTCCCCACCCCCATTTCCACGTCCCCACCCCCATTTCCACGTCCCCATCCCCATTCCTGTGCCTTCTGCCCATTTTGGGTACCTTGTAGCGGCTGCCGTAGGTGAGGTCGAGCTCAGACTCCTCCGGTCGTAGGAACATGCCCGGTTTCTTGGTGTTGAGTTTGGCGTAGACAGCCTCACGCGGCTGCACCCGCACCACCAGCTCGTTGCGCTTGCACTGCCGCGCAAAGATGTCCCCAGGCACCTCCCGGAACTGCAGCCGCACCTCGGCCTTGCGCTCGTTCAGCGCCTTCCCACAGCGCAGCACAAACGGGACACCTGGGGACAGAGGGGAGATGGCATAGCTGCAATTGTCATCATCAATAACGTCATTGGCATCATTGTCATCAACATCCATCAACATCCCAGCGCCTTCCTGCAGTGCAGCATGAACGGGACACCTGGGGACAGTGGCATCGTTGTCATCATTGTCATTGTCACCATTGCTATGATCATCAGCATCACCATGCATTAACATCACCATCAACGCTGTCATCAATATCTATCAATATCACCATTGTCATTGTCATCACCGTTGTCATTGTCATCATCATCATTAACATCAACATCACCTTTGTCATCATCAATATCATCCCCCATCACTGCAGCCACACCTTGGCCTTGCACTCACTCAGCGCCTTCCCACAGCACAGGACAGAGGGGACACCTGGGGACAGTGGCATTGTCATTGTCATCATCATCAACTTCCATCAACATCATCATCAACATCCATCAACATTGTCATCATTGCCATCATTGCCATCATCACCATCCCAGCACCTTCCCGCAGCGCAGCATGGACAGGGACACCTGTGGGGTTGTCATCGTGGTCATCGTTGTCATTGTCATCAACAACACTGATGTTATCAACACTGGCATCTTTAACATTGACATCATCATCATTGACATCATCATCAGTCACATAATCTCATCACCTACACTGTCCTCAGCAGCAGCATCACCAACATTGTCAACATCATCAGTCATCGACGCCCATCAATGTCCATCAACATGGTCATCATCATCAGCGTCCATCACCACCATCAACGACACTGCCAACATTGTCATCATCCACATTGTCGACGTCCATCAACATTATCACAATCATCATAATCAATGACCAACACCACTGCATCATCATCATCAACATCCGTTCACCAACATCGTCATCGAAGTCATCAACATCCATCAATGTTATCACCATTGTCACCATCATCATCATCCATCAACGTCATCATAATTCTCACCACCCATCATCACCACCACCCATCCCCATCCCAGCGTGTTCCCACAGTGGAGCACTAACAGCATACCTGGGACACCATTGGCATTGTCACCACCACCACCACCATCATCACGGACATCACCATGGCTCATCATCTCCATCATCATTTCAGCCATCACCATCATCAGGTGGTCAACACCTCTGTCATCCTCTGGTCGTCAATGTCACTATTGGCCATCACCATCATTAGTACCATCTCCATGGTCAGCATCCCTATCACCACCACCAGCACCATCTCCATGGCCGCCACCATCATCATCACAGCCATAATGTCATCACCATAGCAACTGTCATCATCATGGTCATTGCTGCCATCATCATCACGACCACAAATGTCATCACCATGGCAACCATCACCATCACATCCATCACCATTACCACTGACTCTCTCACCGTCCCAGCGCTCATTGGCCACACGCAGCACAGCAGTGGCAAAGGTGGGTGTGGTGGAGCCGGGGGGCACCGTGGGGTCGTCCAGGTACCCCTTCTGTGCCTCGGGGGGGCCCTCGGGGTTGCCCACGTACTGGCCCAGCACCACGTCCTGCAGCTCCACTGGGCTGATACATTTGAGCACCTTCACCTGGGAGACAGGTGAGGGACACCTGGTTATAGGGGCTCCAGTGAGACCACGGGGTGGGACTGGTTGGGGACATGATTATGGGAAAGTAAGTACAGGCAATGGGATGGGAGTGTGGAGGATGTGGCCATTGGAGGACATGGTTTTGGGGGTCATCAACAAGGGGGTGGTGATAGGATGTGGTTTGGGACACGGCCACAGGAGTCGTGGCATTGGGGTCCACCATTGATAACAGGATGATAGGATATGGTTGGGAACGTGGTCAGTGAGAATGTGGCCATGGGGAATATGGTTTGGGGGCACTGTCAATAATGGGGTGATGGAAGATAGTTGGGGATGTGGCCATGGAGAATGTGGCTTTGGGGGCCACCATCAAGAACATGGTGGTGGAACATGACTGGGGTGGGGGGATGTTGCCATAGGAGGACACAACCCTGGGGCCACCTGGAGATGGTCCCTGTGGCCATGACCGTGATGTGACCATCAGGGACATAAATCTCAGTGATCGGTGAGATGTCAGGGGGTGGTGACACCTTGGTGACACCCCAATGTCCCTGCTGTCCCCACCTTCTCATCGCGGACGTCGTCGGGGTTGGTGGACGCTGGCTTCTCCATGGCCACGAGGCAGAGCAGCTGCAGAAGGTGGTTCTGCATCACGTCCCTGTGGGGAGCCGGTGCTGCCACGGGGTCGGGGGACACAGGGGGATGCGGAGGGGACACGGGGACACCAGGAGACACCCATCCTCACCGGATGATGCCAAAGTCATCAAAGTAGCCGCCACGGCCCTCAGTGCCAAAGGGCTCCTTGAAAGTGAGTACCACACAGGCAACGTTGTCGCGGTTCCAGATGGGCCCGAAGATGCGGTTGCCAAACCTGGGGTGGGTGAGGGGTGAGTGAGGAGTCGTGTGCTTGTCCCCATTTCCCCTCCTGTGTCCCCATCCCATCCTGTGTCCCTGGCGCACCGCAGCACCATGAGGCTCTGCACCATCTCCTTGCCCAGGTAGTGGTCCATGCGGTAGATTTGCTCTTCGCGGAACAGTGCGCTCAGGTGCGCTGACAGCTCCTCCGATGAGCCCAGGTCCCGCCCGAATGGCTTCTCCACAATCACACGGTTCCACCTGGGAACAGGGATGTGGGGATGTGAGGGCAGGGATGGGGGGACACAGGGGGACATGGGGACGCAAAGGACACGGATGTGGGGAAACATGCAGAGACACAGGGGACATGGGACATACGGGGACACAAGGAACATGGGGGGATATGGGGACACATGGGACATTAAGAGATGTGGGGACATGGGGACACATGGGCACAGCGGGACACATGGGGAGATGGGGGGACATGAGGACACACAGGCACGCACCGTGGCACACAGGGATACAGCAGGTGTGGGGGTACATGAGGGCACAAGGACACACAGGGACACACAAGAATACACGAGAGACATGGGGACACGGGATATGGGCGACACGAGGAATGTGCAGAGATACAGGAGGACATGGGGACATGGATATGGGTGGACAGTGAGGAAACAGACATGGGAGGTGGGACATGGTGACAACCCAGCCTGTGTCCCCTGCAGTCACTCACCCTGTGTGTCCCATCACTGGGTGTCCCCATGTCCCCACTCACCCCTGTCCCATGCACAGAGCCCTCAAGTGCTGTGTCACAGGTGTGTACACGCTGGGGGGCAGGGCCAGGTAGAAGAGCCGGTGGGCGCGGTCACCCCCAGGCAGCCCCCGCAGGTGAGCATCCAGCGCACGGAACGAGGCCTCATCCCCATACTGACCCCGCACGAAGCTCTGCAGGGACAGGAACGTGGCCAGGCGGGGCCCATCCTCAGGGGTCACCTGTGGTGGACACACAGGGACAAGTGAGACAGGGAACACAGGGAGTGTCCTCAGGGGTCACTTGTGGACACAAACAGGGACAGGTGGGACAGGGGACAGAGAGACAGGAGACAGGTGAGACAGGAATGTGGCCAGGTGGGGTCCGTCCTTGTGGGTCATCTGTGGGGACAGACTGGGACAAGGGACAGGTGAGACAGGATACACAGGGAGTGTCCTCAAGAGTCACCTGTAACAGGCAGGGACACGTGAGGGGACACAGGAACAAAAGGCCAGGCAGGTCACCTATGGGGCCAGGAACATTCAGGTGAGGTCAGGAGGGGTTAGGAGGGGTGCAGACAGCGCTGTCACCTTGAGGTAAGGAAGGGTCTGCTCCCGGATGAGCTCCACGCTGAGGGGTGAGCGGGCGAAGCCAACAACGCGCGTGGCATCGGGGAGGAGCCCGTCCCGGAACAGCCACCTGGGAATGAGGAACAGCACTGTCACCTGTGTTCCCTGTGTCCCCAAAGCCCCCCAGAGACACCAGCATCAGGGGGTGCCTGTCCCAGAAGAGCCACCTGGGGGACAGCACTGTCACCCGTGTCACCAACCCCCTGGGGACACCTCCAGCACTGTCACCATGCCCAGGGACAGCAGCCACTGGGAGCAGGGAGGACCCTGTCCCAGAACAGCCACTTGCAGGGACACCGCTGTCAACAAACCCCCCAGGGACACCCACAGCACTGTCATCACCTCCCTCTGGACCTGAGATGACACCGACGTCACCAACATTCTCAGGGTGGTGACACCGGTAATGGTGGTTCCTGTCCCCGTGTCACCCTGGGAGAGGTAACACAGGGACAGGTGACACAGAGTGGACAGAAGCAGCAAAGGGAGGAACTGGGGACACCAGCATCATACTGGGGACATTGGTGGCCCTGGGGACACTGGGGTCTTACTGGGGACACTGGTGCCAGCTGACACAAGTGGCCCTGGGGGTAGTGGGGACACACAGCTGTGGCGACACCGAGCACAGCAGACAATGGCAGCACTGCTGACTAGCAGCACTGGGAACAGCAGTGACTGACATTGGTGACCCTGCTGGACCGGAAGGCCCTGGCAATATCAGTGACCCTGATGACCCTGGAGACAGGTGGGGACAGCCAGGAATTCAATGGCTCCGACAGCCCCAGTGACCCGGGTGATATCAGGGACCCTGGGGACAGGTGGGGACACTGGTGGCTTTGGGGACATGAGTGTCCCTGGTGACCCTGTGGACAGGAGGGACATTTGAGAGCCCTGGTGACCCTTATGGCCTCAGAGTCAGGGGCACATTGGTGGCCTTGGTGACCCTGGGGACAGGTGAGGACATCAATGGCCTCATTGACCCAGGGGACAGGGAGTGGACCTTGGCGGCCCAGGGGCCACTGGTGACCCCGGTTGCCTGGGTAGCAATGGGGACGTGGGGGAACCCTGTTGACAAGTGGAACACAGGTGGCCTTGATGACACCATCATTCCTATTGTCCCCTCCGTGTCCCCACTGTCCCCAGGTGTTCCTGGGTGTCCCCGCTGTCCCCCAGTGTCTCTGTTGTCCCATTGTCTCCTTGGTGTTCCCATTGTCCCCTCAGTGTCCGTGCTGTCCCCTTGATGTTCCCACTGTCCCCAGGTGTCTCCGCTGTCCCCTCAATGTCCACGCTGTCCCCAGGCGTCCCCGTACCAGATCGTGGGGTAGATCTTCTTCCTGGCCAGGTCGCCCTGTGGGGGAGGGGCCGTCAGGGGTGGGGGAGGGGCCGGGGCCGCACGCAGCTCTGGCCCCGCCCCTCCCCCAACCCCCGGAATGTGCTGAGTCAGCGCCACGGCCCCTCCCCGTTAATTAAGGGGCATTGGGTAACGGGGTGGGGGAGGGGCGGAGGAGGAAGTTGGGATGGCCCCGCCCTGGCCCCGGGGGTGGGGGGGGGTGTGACCTGGGGGGAGGGGCGGGTGGGGCACCCCAACTTCTTCCCCTTCCCCATCCCCCGCCGAGGCATTGGGGTGGCTGCCCCTCCCCCATCACCCAGCGACCCTAAATAACCCCCCTGACGCCAAAGAGCTCCCCCGACCCCCCAGTGACCCCAAATAACCCCTGATCACCTTCAAAATGCCCCCAATTCCTCCCCATCCACCAGTTCCCCCCTAACTCCCTTTAGTTTGCCCTCAGCCCCCCAAAATCCCCCATAATTCTCCCCTAACCCCCTTTAATTCCCCCTCAACCCCCCAGTAACCCCAGGCTCCTCAAATATCCCCCCAGTCTCCTTTATTCCCCTCCCCAATAATCTGTAATTCACAATGGCCCCCATTATTACTCACAAATTTTCTTTACAGGCCTCAATATCACCCCATTGCTGCCCCCCAGGTTTGCTTCCCCATTTTTTGCTCCTTCCAACCCCCCAATTCTCCCACAACTCCTTCATTCCCTCCTGCAGCCCCCAATTTCCCCCCCAACTCCTTCATCCCTTCCCCAGTCCCCCAATTTCCCCCCAAACCCTTTCATCCCCCTTCTAGCCTGCCAATTCCCCCCTCCAGCTCCCCAATATTCCCCTAAACCCCTTTATTCAGCCCCACAAGCCCCAAATTTCTCCCCCTAAACCCCTTCTTTCCTGCCTCCAGTTCCCTCTTCCAGCCCCCCAATATCCCCTGAACTCTTTTATTCCCCCATGCCCCAAATTTCTCCCCCATACCTCCTTTCTTCCTCCTCTAGCCCACCCAATTCCCCCCTAAAAGTCTTCATCCCATTTCCAGCCCCCGATTCCCCCCCAAGCCCCTTTGTTCCACCACCCAAGCCCTAAATTTCTGCCCTTAACTGCTTCATTCCCCATCCAACATCCCCAGTTCCCCCTAAACCCCTTCATTCCTTCACCACCCCCCCCAGATACCCGTCCCCACTCACGGAGGCGCCGAGGATGACGAGGACATGGGGATGGCCTTGCAGGAAGGCTCCGTCCCGGCTCAGCTCCTGCCGGAGCATCCCGCACACCTGCGAGCGGCTCAGCTCCCCCCCGGCGCCGGGCGCCTCCTCACCTGGGCCCGGCATCGTTCCTGGGGACCGGATCGGGCACTTGGGGGGCCGGATCGGGCACTTGGGGGGCAGGTTCGGGCACCCCGAGCAGGATTTGGGGAGCAGAGGAGCGGGTTTAGGCACCCCAGGGCAGGATTTGAGGGGTTGTGGGGCAGGAACGGGCACCTGGAGGGAGGGGTGGGCACTTAAGGGGAGGGATGGGATTCGGAGATTTTGGGGTGGGGTTTGGCACTTGAGGAGCGGGATTTGGCATTTTGGGGGGCAGGAAAAGAAATTTGGGGGCGGGTTTGGGCACCTGGGGGGCAGGACTGAGCTGTTTTAGGGCAGGGTTCGGCACCTGGGGTGGGGTTTGGGAGTTAGGGGACAGGGCTGAGACCGGGGGGGCGGGATCAGGGATTTGGGGGTGGGATCTGGCGCCTGGGGAGCAGGATTTGGGTGATGGGGCCGGGGCCGGGGGTGGGGCAGGACACGCCCACCCCCCATTTTAACCCCCAAATCGGCCCCAGCCCCCGCAATTTTCCCCCTAGGACCCCGAAATCCGTCCAACCCCTCCCATCTCCGTTTACCCCCCGACCTTCAAATTCCCCCCAGGACCACACAGATCCCTCAATTCCCCCCCAGAGCCCCTAAATCCCCTCCATTTCCGCCTTCAGCCCCCCCAAACCCCTCATAACATCCCTCCCCATCCCCCGCAATTCCCTTCCGCTCCCATAAAATCCTCCAGGCCCTCACGGACCTCCAATCCCCCTGAAATCTCACCAAATCCCCCAATTTTCCTGATTTCTGCCTTCACTTCCCATCAGTTCCCCCTCAACCCTCCCCAGACCCTCGCGGACCCCTCGACAACCTCAGACACCAAATTTCCGCCCTCAGCGCCCCCAACCCTCCCCCATCCTCCCAAATCCCCCGCAGAGGCCAATTTCCCCCCCATTTCCTCCCTAAAACCCCCCACATCTCCCCTCAACCTCACTCCACGCTCCCCGCCCAGCCCCCATGGACCCCCCGGACCATCCTACAGCCCAAATCCTCTCACGTCCTCCCACATTCCCCCGAATTCCCCCAGATTTCCCCATTTCCCGTGCTTCCCGGTTCTCCCCGCACCTTTCCGCTCTCGCGCCGCCTCCCCCACGCTCGCGCGGGTCCCCATCCCCTCAGAGGCCGCGCGCTCCACCGCGCCCTCGCTCCTTCTCCACCAATTACCGCCGAGCCTCTTCCCGCACTGACCAATCAGCGCCGAGTATGGGAGAGGCCACACCAGGAGGCGTAACCAATCAGTGCTCTCTGCCCGCGGCGTTGCTATGGCGCTGCCATGACACTTACCGAAGCGGAAGTGCAGTTTGGCGTGGTGACGTAACGCATTTCCGGCGGAAGCGGGAAGTGGCGGCGCCGCCGGGATCCCTAAATTCCCCGAATTCGGCTCAAAAATCCCCGAATTCGGCCTCAAACCGTCTCCGACTCGCCCGGGCCCCCCGGGAGCCGCCGATGAGCGGCGGGCGCTGGCGGAGGCCCGCGGAGATGGTGCAGCCGGGGCCCGAAGCGGATCCGGCGCTGGCGGAGGCGCTGCAGCGGCTGCGGGCGGAGAACCGCGAGCTAAGGGGTGAGAACTGGGGGAGCTGGGAGGGACTGGGAGTGTCCCCAGTGATGTCCCCGTGTCTTCTTTGATGTCCTAATGTCCCAAATCACCTCAACGTGCCAAATGTCCTCAGTGACCCCACTGATGTCCCAATGTCCCCAATATCCCCAGTCCCCCGATGCCCTCAGTGCCTCCAATGCCCCCAACGTCCTCATTGTTCTCGCATGTCCTCAGTGTTCCCGATGTTCCCCCCAGCATACCCATATCCCCGCTGTCCCCAACGTCCCCATCCAGCCAATGTCTCAAGGTCCCTGATGTGTGCTATGTCCCCAAAATCCCCAGGGTCCCCAATATCCCCTTCATGTTCCTCATTTCACCAATATCCTCGATATCCCCAGTATCCCCAATGTCCCCGCAGTGTCCAAATGTTCTCAATGTCACAATGGCCCCCAATGTCCCCAGTCCCCCCAAACCCCCTGATGTCACCAATGTCCCAACAGCCCCGTGTCCCCAACCTGCCCAATGTCTCCAACTCCTCCAGTGTCCCTGAATGCCCCCTGTCCCTGCCAATGTCCTCACTGTCCCCAGGTGCTCTGTGTCACTGCACCGAGTCGCTCCGGCAGCGCCTGGAGGAGCTGCGGAAGCTGCAGCTGCAGCGCCGGGGGGAGCGGGAGCTGCTGCGGGGACGTTGGGGACAGGCCCGGGACCTGGTGCTGCACTTGCGGGGACAGCGCAGGGACAGCACCGGGGACACCCCCAGGGACACCCCCGGGGACACCAGGGACACCCCTGGGGACACCAAGGACACCCCTGGGGACACCAAGGACACCCCTGGGGATGTCTGGGATGCCAAGGACACGTCTGGGGACATCAGGGACACCCTCAGGGACACTCGGGACATCTCCAGGGACACCCCTGACACCAGCACCAAGGTATATTTGGTCCCCCCCGTGTTCCCTCATCCCCCCTGTGTCCCACTCCCACTGCACCCACCATGTTCCCCTTCTTGTGTCCCCCAGTGTCCTTCCCCCTCCCCCCTCTGTCCCCTCCCTGGCTCCCCAGCCCCCTTGGGCACCCTCCAATGTGTTCCTTATGTCCCCCAATGTCCCTGCAGCCCCCCGAGGCCACCCCCTGCTCCGTGTCTCTCCCCCTTGAGGACATCCCTGCTGTCCCAGAGCCCCCCCAGGCCCCCTCCAGCACCCCCCTGGAGCCCAGGTGAGCCCCTGCCCCCCTCCCCAGCTCCTTGGGGATCCCTCTATGTCCCCAACCCTCTCTGACCCCACTGACTCCCCCTCGTGTCCCCCCAGTTCTGAGGAGCAGCTGAAGCAGCGCCTGGCAGAGGCTGAGGCTGAGTGAGTCAAGGACATTGGGGGCACTTGGGGACAGTCAGGGGCACTTTTGGAACACTGTGGGAGTACTTGGGCATACTTCGGGACACCTTGGTGCACTTCGTGGACACTTTGGCGTCACTTTGGAGTCACTTCAGGAACACTTTGGGGATGCTTGGGGCATTTGGGGGACACTTGGGGACACACTGAGGACACCAGAGGACTCTTGGGGAAACTTTGGGGACCTCACAGGCTGGTGGTAGCCATGGCTGAGGGAAGCTGGTGGTGTTGGGGACACTCTGGGGACACTGTCCCCAGGCTGGTGGCACTGCAGGCATGGGTGGCCAGGGTTTGGTGACACCAATGACCCTTGGTGACAGGCTGGTGACACTGCGGGCACGTGTGGCCGTGGCCGAGCTCCGGGCTCAGGACGTTTCCCGCGCAGCTGAGCTGCAGCTGCAGGGCCTGCGCCGCCAGCTTGAGGTACCGGGGACACCTTGGGGACATGGGGACAGCCCTGGGGACACTGTGAACACACCTGGGGATAGCTGGGGATACTCAAAGGGTGACAGTGTCCCTGTCCCTGTCCCCAGCAGGACAAGGCTCAGGTGCAGGCCCAGGTGACGTCGCTGCTGGGGGAGCTCCGGGAGAGCCAAAATCGCCTGGAGCGGAGCCGGGCAGAGCGGGAGCACCTGGAGCGCAGGTGGGGACACTTGGGGGGACATGGGGACACCCAGGGACAGCTGGGGGTGACACAGGGAATGCTGGGGGTCAGGGATTGTCCTCAAGGGGAGGGGACACCACAGCAGAGCTGGGTAGAGTGGGACCACCTGCAGTGCAAGTGGGGAAGTGACACCTATGGAGGTGACATTGTGTGACACTGGGGTGTCACAGAGCTCAATGGATGCTGGGTGGTGGCACCAGCTCAAGGAGGTGACACTGAGTGACACACAGAGTCCAAGGGGATGCTGGGTAGTGCCACCAGTTTGGGGAGGTGACACTGTTTGGCACAGGGTAACAGTGGGGTGACACAGGGTGGCAGTGGGGTCTTCCTGGGGTGTCACAAGGCTCACGGGGATGACAAGTGCTGCCAGCAGCTGAAGGAGGTGACAGGGGGTGACACAGGGTGACAATGGGGTGTCACTGGTATCCCAGGGCCCGGAGTGATGCCGAGCGGTGCCAGCAGCTGGAAGAGGTGACCCAGGGCCACCAGGTGCAGCTAGACCAGCTTCGGCTCCAGGTGACCAACCTGGAAACTGCCCTGAGGGTGGAGCGGCGTGGGGCCACCGAGGAGAAGTGAGTGACAACGGGGACACCGGGGAGGAGTGAGTGACGGTGGGGACATGGGCAGGTGTGGCACTTGGGGACACCCACTGATGTTCCATGTCCCCTCACTATCCCCAGTGTCCCAGGTGGAAGCTGGTGGAGCTCAAGGCTACCTGTCCCAATAAGGGGACACAGGGGAGGCGGTGGCACTCCCAGTGTCCCCAAGGCTGAAGCTGGTGCAGCTGCATGCCAGTTGTCCCTGATGATGTCCTCAGTGTCCTCTCACTGTCCCTAATGTCCCCAGTGATGTTCTCAATGTTCCCTCGCTGTCCCCATGTCCCCCATCCCAGGAGGAAGCTGGTGCAGCTGCAGGCCGCGTACCATCACCTGTTCCAGGAGTACGACGCCCACATCAAGGCCAGCCTGGAGGGGGACAAACGGAGCCAGGTGAGGGACAGAGGACACCGGGGGACACTGGGGACATGGAGGGTCATGTCCCAACCCTTGGGGAGCCCAGGGTGGCCCCTTGTCCCTTATTTCATTCCCCTGGGGACCCGGCAGTGGCATCCCGGCCCCATTCCAGCCTCTTGGGGACACCTGGAATTTCCCTGTGGCCTCTGGTGATTCAGGAGCCCTCAGGTGACTCCTCAAGTGACAGTGCCGCTCCCCAGGTGACACAGGAGCAGTGGCCAAGGCTGCACTGGGTGTGCAGTGGGGGAGCCAGGGGTGACACAGGTGACCCCCAGGTGGCAAAGTTGACACCCTTCAAGGCCTAGGAGCAGGTCTGGGCAGCTGAGGCTGCATTGGGGGACCTGGGGGTGACAGAGCTGTCCTCCAGGTGACCCCCCCCAGGTGTCATTGTCACCCCCAGCTGACACAGGAGCAGCTCTGGGCAGCTGAGGCCATGATGAGGGTGCAGTGGGGGGGACTGGGGGGTGTCACAGGTGATATCTCAGGTGACACAGGTGACATTTTTCCCCCGAGGTGACGCAGGAGCAGCTCCGGGCGGCCGAGGCCGCACTGGCCCTCAAGCAGGACCTGATCGATCACCTCAAGGCCGAGGCCGAGCGCCAGCGGGCGGCCTTGGAGACCATCCCGGTGCTGCAGGCCCAGGTGGGGCTGGGGGGCACTGGGGGATATTAGGGGGGTCTGGGGGTGTCCCGAGTCTCCTGACTCCCCTAAACCCAGGTCAGTGTCCCCAAGGTGGGTCTGGGGGGATCTGGGAGGATCAAGGGGGATTTGGGGACTCCTAGAGAGGTTTGAGGGGTCCCAAGGGAGTTCAGGGACCTCCTAGGCAGGTTCTGACCCCACCTGAGCCCCCCAGACCCCTCCCACCCCAAGGGTGGATTTTGAGACAGAGCAAGGGGAGGTTTGGGGGGTCCAGTGGGATTTGGAGAATTCAGGGGATCCTGGAGGGGTCCTGACCCCACCCTCAACCCCCCTAAAATCCAGGCTGACATTTCCATGGTCAGGGCCAGGGGAGGTCTGTGGGGATTTTGGGGGCTCCCTGGTTGGATTTGGGGGCTGTCCTGACCCCCCAACGTCTTCAGGCCGACATCTACAGGGCGGATTTTGAGGCGGAGCGCGCGGCGCGGGAGCAGCTGCACGGGCAGAGGGAGGCGCTGCAGGAGGAGCTGAACCAGCTGCGGCTGCGCCTCGGCGGGGATGGGGCCCGGTACCGGCACTGAACCCCCAAAAACACCCCGGAAGACTCCCAAACCACCCAAAACACCTCAAAAAACCCCTCAAATGCCCTGAAACATCCCAAAAACACTGGCTAAAACACACCTAAAGACCCCAACTTAGCACCAAGCAACCTGAATGCCTGCAAAACAACCAAAACCTCCCAAAACCTCTCCCAAAACACCCTCAGAGACCACAACAAAAACCCCACACGATAAACCTACCTCAAAACAGCCAAAACACCCCAAAAACCGCCCCAGGCACCTCCCTTTCCCCCTCTCCCTTGTCCCTGATAACCCCCAGGCCCCCCATAACTCCTCCCGAACTCCCACAAAATCCCTCAACTCCCCCAGACCCCCTCCAAAATCCCCCAAGGCCTCTCTGACCTCCCCAAAACAGCCAAAACTCCCCCAAATCCCCCATTTTTTTCTCCAGGGCTCGTCTGGAGGAGATGCGGAACCGGCACTCGGAGCCGCCCCCGGCACCGGTCCCAGGAAGGGGTGAGTACAGAGGGGTGGCCTCAGGACCCCCAAATTCCCCCTAGGGGAGGGGCAGGGCATGACTCTGCCCCTCCCCCATCTCCCCGCAGGTTTTGGGGGGCTCCTGCCCCCCGCTGAGGAAGGGCCCGACCTGTGCTGCCCCAAGTGCCAGTACAAGGCTCCGGACATGGACACGCTGCAGATCCATGTCATGGATTGCATCAAGTGAGGGAGGGCCCAAAACCCTCCCCAGCACCCCCAAAAACACCCCCAGGGGCACCCCAAAACCCCCAGGAGTCTCAACCCAGGGGGAGCCCCAAACCTCCCCTGAAAACCCCCTAATATTCTTCCGGGAATCTCCTCACTGGATCCACATCAGCTGGGTCAGGTGTGGGAGGGAGCACCCTAAAATCACCCCCAGGATCCTCAGCCTGGGGTTTTAGGGCTTGGAAACCCCAAAGACCCTCAGATATTCTTCTGGGAATCCCCTCACTGCATCAACATCAGGGATTGAATCACCCCAAAATATCCGCAGGAACCCCAAAACACCCTTAGCCCCACATAAAACCCCCACTGGGGAGGTCCCCCACCCTCCCAAATGTCTTGGACTCTGGCTCTAATGTGGGAGGACCCCCAAACCCCCCCTAGGACCCATCTGGGGTTTTGGCGTCTCCCCCCCTCAATAAACACCCAAATTTGTTTGAAACCGCTTTTATTGCCCCATTTCCGGGGAGTTCCTGCCGCCCCCCACCCAAAACCCGGAGCCC
>NW_015379289.1:67324-78992 GCF_001522545.3 Parus major | reverse complement strand
AGGGGGAGTGGGGGATACAGGGGCAGGGGAGGGTTGACCTGATTTTGGAGCGTTTTGATCTGATTTGGGGGGCTTTGACCTGATTTTTGGGGCAACTTTGATGGGACTCTGGAGTTGAGGGAATTGTTGATGATTGGGATTTTGGCCACAGCTGAGCCCCAGGGTTTTTTTGGGGGGTTTCTTTGGGCTCTGTCAGAGGGGGTGGATCTAACATAACCTGGGAGTTTTCTTTGGGGTTCTCTCTCCTGGAGCTGTGTCAGGGCTAGGATTTACCCCAAGTCTGGGATGTTTTGGGGGCCACCCCCCTAGAAGGGCGCTCGGGGTGGCTCCGGGGGGGGGCTCCCGGGGCTGTCAGGGCGTGGGGGGGCCCCGCGGGGGGGCACCTCGATCAGCCGGGGTTTGTCAATGACGCGGGCGCCGCGGGGCCCCTTCTCCACCACCCCCACGATCCAGGCCTGCAGCCCCTCGGCGCGGCCCGGCGCCTTCAGCTCCGCGCAGAACCGTGCAGCCTGGGCCCGGGGCAGCACCACCAGCAGCCCTCCTGCGGGAGCAGGGGGTTAGGGGTGCCCCACAACCAGGGAAAATGGGCATTCAGGGGGAATTCCCACCCAAAATACAGAGTTTGGGGGATCCCTCCCACCATTTTTGGGGATCCTTCCCTCCAGTTTTGGGATCCCTTCCTCCAGTTTTGGGGATCACTCTGGTTTTTGGGTCATTCCCCCACATTTCCCCCTCCCCTTTTCCGGTTTTGGGCTTTGTCTCCCTGCTTTTAGTGTCCTACCACAGCTGGACCTCTGTGCCCACATTCCTCCCCCTCCTCAGAGCCCTCCCATTTTTGGGGTCTCTTATCTTGGCTTTGGGCTCTCTTATTTTAGCACCCCAATCCTATCCCATGTGCTCCATCATGCACAGCACCCGCTGCTGGCCAGGATGACCCAGTGCCCCCTCACATCGACCCTCGCCATTTTCGGACTCCCCAGTGCCATTTCTGGAGCCCCTTTTCCTATTTCCAGGCTCCCCAATCCCATTTCCGAGCTCCCCTTGGCCGTACCTGAGGTCTCGGGGGCGGTGCCCTGCAGCAGCCCCCCACGGCCCCCGCAGGCCTTGCTGACGGCGCCCATCTTGGCGATGACGGGCAGGTTGTGGATGACGAAGGCCACGTCGAGGCGCTGCTGCGCCGCCAGCGCGCGGGCGTGGCCCAGCACCCCAAAGCCCGTCACGTCGGTGGCCGCGTGCGCCCCGAACGCCCGCATCAGCCCTGCCGCTGCGGGGGACACGGCTGTCACGTCACACGGACCCCACACGGCGTGGGGATATCCGAGGGTGGCTTTGGGGATGCCCTTTCAGGGACACCCTAGGACGGCTCTGGGGACATTTGGGGCGGCTTTAGGGACTCCCTTGGTGGCTTTAGGGATATCCAACATGGTCTAGGGACACCCTGGAGTGACTCTGGAGACATCTGGAGAGGCTTTGGGGAGATGTGGGGTGGGATAGGGACACCCTAGGGGGGTTTGTATCTCCAGTAGCTTCAGGGGTTCCTCTGGTGGCTTTGGGCTTCCCTTGGGGTGGCTCTGGGGACATCTGGAGTGGCTTTAGGGACACCCTGACCACTTTGGGGTCTGTGGACACCCTGAAATGACTCTGGGGACACTCATGGTGGCTTTGGGATCCCCTGGGCACATCTGGGCTGGTTTTGGAGACCCACAGGGTGGCTTTTGTCTCCAGTGTCACCCACCGGTGCGGTTGAGCGTGGCCATGCTGGACACGGCCTCCTGATAGGCCAACTCCACCTCCTCCCTCGTCACCACCAGCTTGATCTTGTTCCAGCGCTCGGGCTGTGGAGACAGGGAGGGGACAGCATCAGGGACCCCTGCAGTGGCCTTGGGGACACATCTATGGTGCTCAAGGGTCCCTTTGGGGACACTGGGGGAGGCTTAAGGACCCCCAGGGTGGAGCTCCATCCCTCCAGGACATCAGGATTTGGGGTCCCACTGGGGACATCTCAGCTGGTTTTTAGTCCCATTTTGGTTCCTCTTGGAGGATACCTGGGCATCTCCAGACCTGTCTGAGGTGTCCTTGGGGATACAGGGCTGGCTCTGGGCTCCCCATGATGTCCCCTGTCCCTTCTGGCCCTTCCCAGGTCCCCTCAGTGTCACTCACGATGTCCAGCCACTGGTGTGCGGTGACAGCCATGTGTGTCCCCAAGGGTTTGGTCAGCACCAGGACATCCCCGGGCACGGCACTGTCCGGCCTGGGCAGGGCTGGGGTCAGCATGGGACATGCCCTGTCCCCAAGCCCCGCCCCCCACCCCCACCCCCCACCCCCATGGCCCCACCCCCATTTCTTTAGGCCCTGCCCCAAGCACTGCCTGTCACTCACATGACAAACCCACTTGATTGACAGCAGTGCCCCTGCCCTGTCCCCAAACCCCAACCACCACTCATAAAACTCTCACTTGATTGACATATGGCCATGGCCACCCTCCCTTCCAAGCCCCACCCATCACTCCAATAATGGCTTTGATTGACAGCAGTGCCCCCCAGGCCCCACCCCCTTCACTCACATGATGAATTCACTTGATTGACAAACAGCAGTGGCCACGCCCCCCACAATGACCCAGGGGTTGAGCACCGTCTGTCCCCCTGTCACCGATGTCCCCCCGTCCTCGGCTGCGTCCCGGAACCCCTGGATGATCAGCGGCATCACCTTGTCCCTCTCCTGGGGGGACAAGACAGTCCCTGTCACCCTCAGTGTCCCGTCACCCCATCGGTGTCCCACATCATCCCCAGTGTCCCTGTAACCCTCTGTGTCCCTGTCACCACCCCAGCTTCCCCTGTCACTCGCTAGGTCCTGTCACCCTCTCAGTGTCCCTGTCACTCCCCAGTATCTCCTGTCAACCCACCCTAATACACCTGTCACCCCCTGATCCCTGCCACCCCCATGCCCCCGGTCCCCAACGTGTCACTGTGACTGTCCCCATCCCTGTCACCATAACCCCTATGTGTCCCCCATCACCCCCGTGGGCCTGTGCTGCCTGATGTCACTGTCACCCTGTGGCAGTGACCCTTCCGTGTCACTGTCCCCCTGCGTCTCTGGGCCCCCTCAAGTCACCCTGGATGTCCCTGTCAGCATTGTGCCCTTGCCACACACCTGTCCTGCTTTATGTTCCTGTGCCACGTCCACGTTCCTGCCAGCTGGTCATGTCCTTATCGCCGCCCTGCCCCGCCATATACCTGTCCCCCAGTTTCCCCCCGTGTCTGCTGTCTCCACGCTGTCCCCGCCACGTCCCCTGTCCCTGTCACCTCCTCGGTCATGCGCTGGCTGACGCTCAGCAGCATCAGGACATTGTCACACTCGGTGACCCCCATGGCGTACAGGTCACTCAGGACGTTGGCGCAGGCGATGCGACCCTGAAATGGGAAGAAGGGGGTTTGGGGGGTCCAGGACAGGATGGGGGGATCCTGATGGTGTTCATTGGGCCCAAAATGGGATTTGAGGGGGTCCAAGGTGGAGTTTAGGGGATTTGGGATTGAATTTGGGGGGTCCCAGAGGGATTCTGGGGGCTCCCCAGGAGGATCTGGAGTGCCCAGGAGGGATTTTGCAGGGCTAGGATGGGATTGGGAGGTTCTGAGTTGATTTGGAGGCCCTCAGGTGGGATTTGGCAGGGCCAGGATAGGATTGGAGGGTCCCCAGGTAGGATCTGGAGGTCACCAGGTGGGATTTAGGGAAGCCCAAGTTGGAGTTTAGAGGGCCTGGGATAGAATTGGGGGATCACAAGGGGATTTTGGGGGCCCTCGGGAGAATCTGGGGGGCCCAGGAGAGGGCTAAGGGATCTTGAACAGGTTTTGGGGGACCAAGGAGGGCTTGGGGGATGCAGGAATAGGATTAAGATAGGACAGGAGCCAAACTTACAAGGGGATTTGGGGTCCCAAGGTAGGATTTGTGGGGGTGTAGAGGAGTATATTTGGGTCTGCAGACGGAATTTCGGGAGCTTGGAAAAGGACTGGGGGGGGCTGAAAGTATTTGGGATGCTCAGGGTGGGACTTGTGTGGTCCGGGGTAGAACTGAGGGACACAAATGGATTTTCAGAGGAGTCCAGAAAGGTTTGGGTGTCCCAAGAGGGAGGAAGAGAATTGGGGCTAGTTGGGGGGGGACCCCTGGAGGGATTTCGGGGTTCCCTGGGGGTTTCTGGGTCCTTGGGAGGGGCTGGATTTGGGAGGAACCTGGAGATGATTTGGGGTATCCCAAGAATCCTGACAGGATCTAGGGGGTCCCCGGGGGTGATTTTGGAGTGCAAGAAGTATTTTTATGGGGTCCCAGAGGGGTTCAGGGGGTTCTTCGCGGGGGAGGGGGGAAGGTTGGGGTACCATCATGTAGGGGTCATCAATGATGGGGTAGAAGAAGTCGGTGGTCTGCACCAGCGAGAGCCCCCCGTGCCGCAGCGGGATCACGCACGAGTCCAGCCCGATGCCTGTGGGCACCGAACGCTCAGGGGGGATACGAGCGGGGCACAAAGCCCATCATGGGGGGCACAGACCCCGCTGGGGGTGGGGGACACAGCGACGGGGCAGAACCGGATGGGGACGGAAACGCAGATCCGGTTCGGGGAGGGGAAACCGGATCTGAGGGGGCCCGTCCCCTCCCGCGGCTCCTCCCCTCCCCCCCAACGCCCTTTGCCCCTTGCTCCCCCCGCCGGGCCACCTTTGTCCCATTTCCTCCGTGATGTGCCTGAGCGCCCCCGGCCTGTCCTGCGCCCTCCAGACTCCCTCGAGGCCGCTCAGCCGCCCCCCCGCCATGTCCCTGTGCCCCCCCAGAGCCCTCCTGGCTTCCCCCTGGGGCCCCCCAAGCCCCTCGAGACGCCCAGCCCCCTCTGAGGGCTCCCCATAGGCCTCTCAGGCTCCCTCAACGCTCTCCCAGCCGCATCTCTGAGCCATCACCATAGCCCCCTGACCCCGGAAGACCTCCCAGGACCCCCAAGATCTTCCCACTCTCACCCAGTGCCGGGCCCCCGCCGGTCTCCGCTTCCGATGCTTCCCCTCCGCCTCCTCCTCCCAGGCGCTGCCCCTCGAGTCCCGCCAGGAGTTTGAGCAGCGTCTCCTGCGGGACTTTGCAGCCTCAGCCGCGCAGTTCCCCGTAGGCCGTGAGGCGCCAGGACGGGTCCAGGCCCAGAGTCGCGGGGTCGAACCGCCGCGACCCACCCGGCACAGCCGCCATCTTGGAATGCACTGGCCCGCCGAACGCCGCCGCCCCTGATTGGCTGCCGCGCTGACGGTGGCGGGAGCTGATTGGACGACGCCTGAAGAACGCGGGCGGGGATTGCTCGGTTTTGAGGGGGAGGAGGCGGTGAAAATGCTGGGCGCGGCCTAAGGGGGTGAAACCGATGAGACGGGGGGCGATTGGTCAGTGGACGAAGTGGGCGCGTCTTAAGGGAAATGAGGCGGGAACAGCGCGAGGCCGTGGTAGGAAGCTCGCGAAGCGAGCGCTGATTGGTTACACTGGCCGAGGGGGCGGGGCGCCACACGAAAATGAGCTCGGGATTTGCTGAATCGAACGGAGGTGGAGCCACCCCCTTCCGTGGGCGGGGCCGTGGCGTGGCCGGAAGCGGAAGTGTTGGGCAGGTGCCACCATGGCGGCCCCGGGGGCGGCGGAAGGCGGCGGCTCCGGCGACTCCGCGGGGCCCGCAACGGGTGAGGCGGGGACGATGCAGGGCCGCTGGGGAACGGGAGGACCCGGGAAGAACCATGTGGGGGCTGCGGGGCGAGGGATCTGGCCGAGGGCCTGAGGGGGGTCCTGGGGTCTGCGGCGGGATGGGGGCTGGGGGTACTCTGGAGCGGTTCAGGGGAATCCGGGCATCGGGGAAGGGGTGGTGCGGAGCAGGGGGGCCGGTGCGGTTCTGGGGTACGGGGGGCGCGGGTCAGAGGTGGCAGAGGGGCCTTGGGCGGGCGGAGCTTTGGGGCACGTCCGGGGTCTCCGGGAGAGTGACGGGGTGTCCCGTCGTGGGACCCCAAGTGACCCCCGGTGTCTCGGCGAGTGAAGTTTCTTGTCCCAGAGTGCCGGGTGGTCCCACCGCGGTCGCGGAGGGCTCAGCCCAGTGTCCGTTCCACCCCCGCTGACACCCTGGTGTCCCCGCAGTGTCGCGGCGGGTGAAGTACGCCAGCCTGGGCGTGCTGGTGCTGCAGAACGCGTCCCTCGTGCTCAGCATCCGCTACGTGCGGACCCTGCCCGGGGAACGCTTCCTGCCCACCACGGCCGTGGTGATGGCCGAGGCCATGAAGGGCAGCGCCTGCCTGCTGCTCCTGCTCATCCAGCACAAGGGTAGGGACAGGAGACATCGGGGACAATGGGGTCTATTTGTGCTGCTCATCCACACAGGGTGAGCCTGGGGACATGGGGGGGGACGGGGACACACCTGGCGTTGTCTCCTCCAGTTCTGAGGTGAGCACAGGGTGGGGGGATGGGGACATTAGTCCACATTAGTGAACTGGGGGGGTCTCATGATGGGGATACGAAAGGACAGAGGCAGAGGAAGGGACAAGAGAGGACATTGGAGGGATGAAGGTGACAAGTGGCAGAGATGTCGGAGACTTGAGGGGACTTGAGGGTCTTGTGCTGGGGACATGAGGGGGCATGGGACACTCATGGTGGGGACCCTGGGGGAGTGACAACAATGGAGTGGCCACGACCAGCCTGGGCGGTGTTCCCTGTCCCTGAGCCCTGTCCCCCCAGGCAGTGTCCGGCAGACGGCGGTGACGCTGCATGAGGCCGTGGTGGGACAGTTTGGGGACACGCTGCGCTTGGCTGTCCCCTCCCTCATCTACACTCTGCAGAACAACCTGCAGTACGTGGCCATCTCCAACCTGCCTGCAGCCACCTTCCAGGTGGGACACGGGGATAGGTGGCACATGGGGACCACAGGGTCAGGTGGGGATGTGCAATGAGCTCGAGAACCTTGGGGATCGTGGTGGTGTCCCTGTGCCCATGTCTCTGTGACAGTCACGGTGTGTCTGTCCTCATGTCCCTGTGACAGTGTCCAGGGTCACTATTCCTGATGTCCCTGCTGGTGACAGCATCCCTGTCCCTGTGACCTTGTGCCCATGTCCCTGTTTCCACATCTGTGTCTGTGTCCCGCAGGTGACCCTGTCCCCCAGGTGGCCCTCTTCTCATCCCTGTCCCGAGGTGTTCCTATCCCCACAAGTGATCCTGTCCCTGTGTGACTGTGTCCCTATCCCACAGGTGTCCCTGTCCCCGGGTGACTGTCCCCACTTTCCCCACAGGTGACGTACCAGCTGAAGATCCTAACCACAGCGTTGTTCTCAGTGCTGCTGCTGGGGACGGCGCTGTCGCGGCTGCAGTGGCTGTCGCTGGCGCTGCTCTTCGCAGGGGTGGCACTGGTGCAGGCGGAGCAGGCGCGGGCCGTGCCCTCGGCCGCGGTCGTGTCCCCGTCGCCCGGCCCCGAGGGGCCGGCACAGAGCTACGCCGTGGGGCTGGCAGCCGTGGCTGCGTCCTGCCTGTCCTCAGGCTTCGCTGGCGTCTACTTTGAGCGGCTGCTGAAGCGCTCGGGCGGCTCCATCTGGGTGCGGAACGTGCAGCTGGGCGCTGTGGGCACAGCCGTGGGGCTGGGCGCCATGCTTGCTGCCGAGGGCCCAGCCGTGGCCGCTCTCGGCTTCTTCTACGGCTACAACGGCGCCGTGTGGGCCGTGGTGGTCAACCAGGCGGCCGGGGGGCTGCTGGTGGCCGTGGTGGTTCGCTACGCCGACAACATCCTCAAGGGCTTCGCCACAGCGCTGTCCATCCTGGCCTCCACGGCTGCCTCCGCACACCTGTTCGGCTTCCGGCCGCGCGCGCCCTTCCTGGCCGGCACCGCCATGGTCCTGGCCGCCGTCGTGCTCTACGGGCGGCCCCGCGGCACCAGCAGCCGCAGCCAGGACAGCGGCAAGTCAGTGGGGCCGTAGGGACAGGGACACCCTGGGGGTGGCCTGGGGTCACCAGGGCCAGCCCTGACCCACGGGGTAGGGGGAGGGAAAGGGGGGGCCGTGAGCTGGGGAGGGGACCCAGGTGTGGGGTCAGCAGGTCTGGAGCCCCGTGTGCAGTCAGCGGATCTTGAGTCAGCAGGTGGTGAGGGTTCATTAGGGCTCATTAGGGTTTTGTTGGGATGGTGGAGGAGCTGGGGAGGTCAGCAGGTGGGGGGACCTGGATCTTGGTCTTCTTTGGGTGGTGGGGACTTTTTAAGGCTAATTAGGAACCTGGAGAGGTTTGTAGGGGGTAGTGAAGGTCCTGGTGGGGTTCTTCAGGTCCTGAGGCTCATTAGGTAGTAGGGACTCGCATCTTGGGGTTCATTAAGGTTCATTGGGCTCATTGAGGACCTGGGGAGGTTTGTTACATCGTGGGGGCTCAGTAAGGCTTGTTAGGGGCTGACAAACCTGGGGCTGTGCTGTGAGGAGGGACATGGAGGGGCTCATTAGGAGATGGGGAGCTCATTAATGCACATTGATTGGTGGGGACTCATTAAGGCTCTTTGGGTGTTGGGGGACCCCGAGGTGGAGATTAATGAGGCCAATGCAGTCAGAGGTTAATGGAAGAGTTTGTGCTAATGAGGGCCTCACTGGGACCCCCGGCCCCTCTGTGGGGTTCCCCTCCCTCCCCTGCCCCCCCACCTGGTGGGGGAGGGGCCAGATGTACAGATTTTGTAGGGGGGAAGGGCTGGGCCTATTTTTAACAAGGTTTGGGGCTAATAAAGGTGGTTTTGGTTAACAGCATGTGCTGGGGGGAGGGGTACTAACACACTAACACAGGGGGGTGGGGAGCTATGGGGACCCCTGTGGGTCCTATAGGAGGATCCATAGGGGACCACTCAAGGCCATACAGAATTCATAGGGACACCATCCCCCCAGCCATATAGAATCCATAGCAACTGCCCAGGGCCCTATAGAATCCATAGGGCATCCCCCAAGGCCATATAGGATCTGTAGGGACTTTTCCCAGATGCCACAGGAGGCACCCAGGGCCATACAGGACCCAGCTGTGCTCTCCCTAGCCCATATAGAATCCATCTGGAGCTCCCACAGGGCCCCTTGGCCGCCCTCAGCCCTGGGGTCTCTCTCTCTTGCAGGTCTCCCGACAAGGACAAGGGCACCTGACAGCACCGAGTGACCCCCCCCCCCCCCCCTTGGGCGCTATAGGGACAGTCTGGAGCCCTCCAGGGTCCTATAGAATATGTGCAGACCCTCCCCTTCCCCCCTGCAGGCTTTATAGGGGCCATGTGCCCCAGCTGGGGTTCTATAGGGACTATATGGACCCCTCAGTCTCTGTAGCAGCCATATGGACACTTCCCCCCTCTCGGGGGCTATAGGGACCGCTGGCACCCAGGTCCCTATAAGGCCCGTATGGTCCCGCGCCGTGGTTTTCATGTAAATTAAGACATTTTTGGTCAAAGCGTTGGCTCTGCGCTATCGGCAGGGGGCGCCACTCCCCGTTAACCCATCCGCGCATGCGCCAGCGCTCCCGTGGCCGGCCAGGAATGATTGACAGGAGCCATCGAGGCGAGGCTTTATTGGTCCCAGAGCGGCCGCGCGGCGTCACTTCCGCCCCAGAAATGGCGGCAAGAGAGCGGCGAGAGGCGCTCCCGGTGGTGCGGAGCGGCCGCCGACCTGGCGGAGCGGCCGTACTCTCTGATGCCCTCCCCGAGCCTCAGCGCAGCAGTCGGGCCAGCACCCAGCAAGCCAGCGTCACCCAGTGACTGGCCCAGTTCAGCTCTGACCACTTGCGCACTGTGTAGGCCATCCCGTAGCCCTGAGGGGACAAGATGGTGTCAGGGTGTTCCCAACACCAGGGACAACCTTGGGAAGGGTCTGGGGGGGGCTCATGGGTCCCACCTGCTCCTCCACAGCATCCTCAGCCTCCACATCGAACAGGGCACCCAGGTAGGACAGGTGGAACAGGGCCAGGGCGCCCAGGGCCCCGTTCAGCACCCACACCCACAGTGTCTGCAGGGACACCAAAAACCTTCAGGGACCCCTCAATCCCTGCAGAGACCCTCCAGATCCCCTCGTGTTCACCACTTGTGCCCACAGCATCTGTGGGGACCCCAAACCCCCCCACTGATTGCTCTTACCCACAGCATTTGTGGGATCCCAGAATCCCCTTGCCCTGCCCCCAGGGACCCCCCCCAACCCTCCACCAAATCCCCTCAGAGCCTCACAAACCCCCTACCTCCCCACGACCCCCAAATTCCCCCACCCAGGGATCCCCAAATCCCCCATCCTGCTCTCCACAACCTCCTTTTTCCCCTGTTATGACCCCCCAAACTAGCCCTGGGATGCCCAACCCCTTTGCTACCCCCACACATTCCCCAGGGCTCCCCAAAAATCAACAACCTCCCTCCACGGAGACCCCCCCACCCAGTGCCCCGATCTCACGTTCTTGTGGCGGTGGCTGCAGCTGGGGGGACAGCGCTTGGACAGGACACAGGCGTCAAAGATGGCAGCCAAGCGCTGCCTCAGGGCTGGGTGGGGCAGGGCGGGGTCAGCATGGGCCACGCCCATTACAGGTTACACCCCCATAGCATTGGCCAGGCTCCACCCACACCTTTCCAGCCCCACCCATTACTGACAGGCCCCACCCATCAGTCGGCACAGCAGTGAGGCCTCGCCCGGATTCATCGGCCCAACGCCTGGCCCCGTCCACCCCGCTTAGGCCCGACCCACCCTTCACTCTAAATTAGGGCATTGAAACTTGGCTCACATCCTCAGCCCTGCCCATATCTGGACCCACCCATATCTTTAGGCCATGCCCACATTTAAAGCTCCACCCACTCTGTGCCCCACCCTATAAGCCCCTCCCACCTCAGCCAACCTCATTTAGCCCCACCCCTTAAAGGGCCAGCGCTGACCGTGCTCGGCGTAGGTGATGAGGCCCAGGGACAGCAGCACGGCGGCCAGGTGGAAACTGAGGCCCTGGGGGGACAGGGAGGGTTGGGAAGGGGGGGGCTTTGGGGGAGTCACAGGCTGAACTGGGGTGATCTGGGGGGATTTAAGGGGAGCCCAGCAGGGTTTGGGCATGTCACAGAGTTTTTGAGGTTTCTAGATGGGGTTTCAAGGAGTCCCAGGGTGGGTTTTGGGGTCCCCAGGGTGGGGTTGAAGACGAATATGGGGGGTTGGGGGGGGCCTGAGGGGATTTGGGGTCCTGGGGGTCTCAGGTGTAGGGAGACAAAGGTAGAGTTTGAGGGGTTTTTGGAGGTCCCTCCCAAGCAGCAGGGTGCAGAGGGGGTATTGGGGGGTCCCCAGGGTGGGTTTTGGGGAGGTTTGGCAGGATTTTGGGGTCCCTCACGTGCAGCAGGGCGCTGGCCGCGTAGGTGCCCAGCACAGCAGCAAAGGTGCCCAAGCGCCGGGCGGTCTGGAACACATCTGCCCAGGGACACCAGTCACACCAGTACAAGCCCCAGTGCCCCCCAGTCCCTCCCAGTGCCCACCAGCCCCCCCCACAGTGCCTCCCAGTCCCTCCCACTGCTCACAGGTATGGAGCCAGCGGGACATGGGCAGGTTCCAGTTTGTCACCACCTCAGCCATGGATCGTGGCAGCTCCACCCGCAGGGGCCGGGACACCGCCAGGTCCCTGGGGGGGACAATGTGTCACACGTGGACAGTGTCACACACACAGGGACAGTGTCACA
>NW_015379289.1:57064-66790 GCF_001522545.3 Parus major | reverse complement strand
GGATTGGGAGCGATACGGGGGGTTTGGGGGAGGGGTTGGAGGAAAACGGGGGAGTTCAGGGTTTAGGGAGGAATTGGTGGGGAAATGGGAAAGTTGGGAGCACAGAAAGGGATTTGGGGGGGAAATGGAGGAGTTTTGAGGGTGTTTGGAGGAGTTTGGGGGAACAGGAAGTTTTAGGGGAACAGGGATTTGGGGGAATTTGGAGAGGTCATTGAGGGATTTGGGGGTGACATGGGGGTTGGAGAAGCAGGAGTTTGGGAGGCATTTGGTGGTGATGGGGGAGTTTGGGAGCAGAATTGGGGGTTTAGGGGGACATGGAAGGGAACATGGGTTGGGAAGGGATTTGGGGAATATAAGGGGGTTGGGGGAGACACGGGGCGGGGTTTGGAGGGCCACAGAGGGGATTTAGGGGGGGACACACATTAAGGTGCCACCCCCCATCTCTGTTCCCCTCAATGCCCCTCCCATCCCTGTCCCCTCAGTGAGCCCTGTGTCCCCACACCCCCCCCAGGGACCCCCCAAATCCCCGAGGGCTTCCCCAAAACCCCCAGGACCCTCCAACCCCCCCCAGTCACTAAGTGCCCCACTCCTGTGCCACTCCCACCCTGGGAACCCTCAAACCCCTCCTGGACCCCCTGAACCCCTCCTGGCCCCTCCAAACCCTTCTTGGGCCCCCAAACCCCTCCTGCCCAACCCCAAGGCCCCCCCAAAATTCCCCCCTCACCTGGCAAAAACGCTCCTGGGCAGCACCGGAGGGAACAGAAATGTCAGCGGGGGGAGAGGGTTGGGGGGGTCCCTGGGGGATTTTGGGGGTCCCTGGAGGGGAGTTGAGGGTCCCCAGGGGATGTTCAGCAGTCCTTAGGAGGATTTTGGGTTTGGGACTGTGGTTTGGGGGTCCCTGAAGGGAATTGGGGGTCCTTGGAAGGGCTTCAGGGGCTCCTCCAGAAGTTTTGGGGGCCCTTGGTGTGGTTTGGAAATCATTGGGGGTTTGGGGGGCTTCTGGAAGAGTTTTGGGGGTCCCCGGGGGAATTTAGGGGGTCCAGGGCAGCTTGGGGATCCACAGGAAGATTTGGGGGGACTGAGGTGGTTTGAGGGTTCCTGAGGGGCAGCCCAGAGGTCCCGGGGCGAGGGTCTGGGAGTCCCTGGCGGCATCCCCAGAGGAGTTTGGGGGTCCTTTGGATGCTCAGGGGTCCCCAGGGAATTTGAGGTACCCCCAGGAGGGTGTCAGGGTTCCATGGGGGACATTGGGGACCCTGGGGAGGGTTTGGGGCCCCAGGATGTTTTGCAGGGGGATTTTGGGGTCTCACCTGCGCAGGGCCCGTGCCCCATAGAGAGGCAAGAGGCTGGAGAACAGGAACGGGGCCAGGCAGGTGCTGACCAGGAGGCAGAGCAGGGCCAGCCCCAGGCTGCGCAGACCCTTCTTCGCCCAGGCCACGCTCTGGGGGCAGCAGGGGGGGTTGAGGGGGGCCCCAGGCATGGACACCCCCCACAGACACCCCTGAGCCCCCCGACACCGACCCTCCAACACTGACACCCCCCCAAACCCTGAAACCCCCCCAGAGACGCCCCAAATCCCCCAAACACTGGTCCCCTCTGAGACACCCTCAGACACTGACACCCCAAGAAACACCCCAAAAGCCAGCATCCCACCGCTGACACCCTCCTCATCCCTGTTTGCACTCCTCAACACCCCCAGGTCCCCTGCAAACCTCCTCAGCCTCCCCAAACCACCCCATCCCTACCCCCTCCAATCCTCCCAAACCCTCAGTGCCCCCAAACCTGCCCAACCTGTCACTTAAGTTTCCCACAAAATCCCCTTCTGCTCTTTAAGGTCCCTCCAACACTTCTTAAAGCACCCCCAGTCTCCCCTTTTTCTCCACCAAATCCCCCTTTTCCCCTCAAAGTTCCTCTTTTTCCTCAACCCATCCTTTCCTTTTCTCCATTCCTTTTTATCCCCCCAAATCTCTTTTCCCCTATTTCCTCCTCCAACCCCAGATTCTTCTCCACAAAACTCTTCTTTCCCACTTTATTTTCCATTCCCCTTCCTCCCAATCCCCTTCTCTCCTCCAACTCCCCTCTTTCCCCCAATTTCTCCCTGCATCCCCATTTCCCCCCCAAACTCCCATTTTCCCCATTTCTCCACCCGAATCCCTTTGACCCCTCAATCTCCATTTTCCCCCAAACTCCCCATTATCCCCCCAAATCCCCTATTTTCCCCCCCACCCCCCCATATTCTCCCCCAAACCCCCCATTTGCCTCCCCCATACCAGGGGGGGCCCCTCCACGGATCTCAGGTAGGCCCCGAAGGGCTCCCAGGGCCCGAAGACGACGGAGCCGGGAGAGCAGAGGTACCCCAGGACCTGGGCAGGGCTGGGCTCCCCCTGTGCCCCCCCGGCCCCCCGGTCCAAGTCGAAGCCCAACGACACAGCCTTCATGGCCACCACCATCTGTGCCCCTGAGGACCCCGAAATCAGTGGGCACCCCCAAACTGGGGGGTGTCCCAGATTCCCCAGGGGTCTGGGGGATCAGCGGACAGGAGGGGGGGTAATGGGAATCCCAGGGGAGGGAGAGGGTCACTTTCATGTCTGTCACCATCTGTACCCCTAGGGACTCCAAACTGGGGGCACCCCAAAATCAGGGGTCTGGGGCCTCAAAGGTGGGGGGTAGCTGGGGGGAAGGGGTGTCACATTCAGGGGAACCACCATCTCTGCCACTTTGGGACACCAAAATCAGGGAGGACCCCAAAATTGGACAGATGGCCAAAGCATGGGGGGCGAATGGGGCCTGTGGGGCTCGGGGGGGGGCATCTGGGGATCCTGCAGGGAGAGGGGAGGGGTGGGTGTCTCACCTCGCATTTTGTGCCAGGTGACTGTGTCCACCATGTGCAGCTCCCTGGGGGGGCTCCCAGTCACTCCCAGTTCAATTCAATCAACACCCCAGTGCATCCCAGTGCCCCCCATCTCCTTCCCACTCACTGCTCTCAATCCCTTCCAGTTACTCCCAGCTCTTCTCAACTTCTGCCCAGTTTCTCTTCCAGTTGCTTCCAGCATCATCCCAGTGCCCCCAAACCCCTCCCAGTCCCTCTCATTGCCCCTAATCCCTTTCCCAGTGCCCCCAAACCCCTCCCATTGCCCACAGTCCCTTTCCCAGCATCTCCAAATGCCCTCCCAGCACCCCCAAACCCCCTCCCCGGAGTCCCTAGCACCCTGTTCCTCATAAGTAGTTAGCTGAGACGAGCCACGATGAAGCAGAAGCTCCCCAGACCCCCTCCCAGCACCCCTAAATCCTCTCCCAATGCCCCAAATCCCCCCCAACCCCCCTCCCAGTGCCCCCAGTCCATGGGTCTCATCCCGTACCCCATAAGCAGATAGCTGAGAGCGGCCAGGGCGAGGCAGAGCCCTCTCTGGGCGCGGGCCCGGCTCAGGAGGAGGGTGAGGACGCAGAGCCCGCTCAGCAAGGCCACCCACAGCGCCTGTGCCCCGAAGAAATGGTGCAGGGCCAGGAGCCCCCCGGCCGCCGCCCCCGCGTGCTTCCCCCCCCGCGGCAGGGCTGTGCCACACAGGGGTCAGGGGAGCACTCCAAAACCCTGGGAACACCCCCGAAACTCCCGGCTGTCCCCCTCATCCCAAAAACCTGCGGGACCCCTGGACCCCTCCCCAGAGCGCTGGTTGTGCCCAGAGCCCCGAATCTTCCCCGCCCCCCCAGAACCCCCCCACCCTCCCGAGCCCCTCCAGACTCCCTTGGCGGCCCCCAGGCCCATCCAGACCCCTGAGACCCCCTCTCACCCCGCCCGCCCCGGGGAGCGCCCAGCTCCTCCCGACCCTTCGGGACCGCTCAGCTGCCCAGGATGCCCCCAGACCCCGAAACTCCCAGACACCCCCGTGGCCCCAAAAGCCACGGGAACCCCGATTCCCCCAGACCCCCGGATGTTCCCCCACCCTCCGAACCCTTTCCGGCCTCCCGGCCCTACCCGCCCCGGCCCCTCACGTAGCCGCTGCAGCACCCGGAACCCTCCAGATCCCCCCAACTCTCCCCCAGAGCCCCGGGACCGCCCAGACCCCTGGATGTCCCCCCAACCCTCCGGCCTCCCCAGAGCCCCGTTTCCCCCCAGCCCCTCGGATGTCCCCCAACATTCTCCCCGCACCAAAGCCCTGTCCCCCCCCGCTCTGGTCCCACTCACGCAGCCGGTGCAGCAGCCGCGCCCCGAGGCAGAGCAGCAGCAGCGGCCAGAGCTGGGCCAGGCCCTGGCGCGCCGTGGGCACCACGCAGCCGGGCAGCACCTGCGCCGCGAACTCTCGCGGAGGCAACGCCGCCATCCCGACCCGAGCGGGGTTGGGCGCGTACCAGGACCCCCTAAAAAGCCCCAAATGCCCCCAAAACCCCCGCTCGCGCCTCTCCCGGCGCCGCCGCCGCCCGCCCGCCCGCCTAAGGGAAAAGGGGCTGGGCCCTCGCGCCCACCTATCAACGCCCGCCGTCCCTCCCAGCGCGACGGCGCCCACCAATGAGAGCGCGGCGCGGCCAAATGGCGGCGCGCGACGGGGCGGCCGTTGCCAAGGGCAGGGCGCGGTTGCCGGGGAGCGGGGGATGCCGGGGGGGCGCGGCCTGGTTGCCAAGGGGAGGGTCTCTGTTGCTATGTGTGGGGCCTCGTTGCCGGGGCGCTGGACCGTGTTGCTAGGGGTGAGTTGTGTTGCTAGGGGCGGGGTCTGGTTGCTAGGGACCTGATCGGGTTGTTAGGGACGGGGTTTGTGGTTAGGAAGCAGTGAGAGCTTGCTAGGGGCGTGGCCTGTTGCCAGGGAGTGCATTACTAGGAGCGCGATTGGCTGCTGAGAGAGCTCGTTGTCAGGGTCGGGGCCTATCGCCATGGCAACCAGGTGTCGCAGGCGCCGCGCGGGGTGTTGTGGGTCGGTGGAGGCCCGACCCCGGCCCACAATGCCCCGCGCCGGCCTAGTGCTACCAGTATGGACCAGTACATCGTGCTGGGCCGCATCGGGGAGGGCGCGCACGGCGTCGTGTTCAAGGCCAAACACCGAGAGGTGGGGCCGGGGGCCGGTGGCTTCGGGCTGTGGGGCCGGGGGTGCCGCGGCCCGTCGGCCCTGAGCGCTGGGCGCGGCCTGTGGGGGGGCAGGGGATCCCCAGCGCCCCCCTGAGCCCCCCGTGTCCCCCTTCAGACCGGGGAGCTGGTGGCCCTTAAGAAGGTGCCCCTGCGGCGCCCCGAGGACGGGCTGCCCCCCCAGACCTTGCGCGAGATCAAGGCCCTGCGGGAGATCGAGGCCCATCCTCATGTGAGTGACCCCCGGACCCCGGGGGACCCCAACACCTGTGCTCCCCTAAGTCCCTGTTGCTCCCGAAGCCCACCTCAGTGCACCCCCAGCAGGGTGTGGGGTCCCCCCTCCCTTCCCCCAAAATCCTGGTTACCCTCAGTAACGCCCCATGCCCCACAAACAAACTTTCCCCCATTTCAGGGTTTTCTCGCTTCTTTAGGGTCCCCTGGCCTCCCCTCTTCCTCCGCAATTTTGGGGTCTCCATGAACTCCCCCCCCCCCTCCATGTCCCCAGTTGTGGTGTCCCCCTGACCCCACTGTGTCTCCCCCCAGTTTCAATGTCCCCGTGTCCCCTCGATGTCCCCTCCCGCCGGTGAGCCAGCTCAAATGCTGCTGTCCTCCCCCAGGTGTCACTGACCCCAACGTCCCCTCCAGTTTTCAGTGTCCCCAGTGTCCCAAATGTCCCTGATACCCCACTTGATGTCCCTCCCCGATGTCCTCGATGTCCCCACTGCTGTCCCCACAGGTGATCCGGCTCCGGGCTGCCTTTGCCCAGGGCCCTGCGGTGGTTCTGGCTCTGGAGCTGCTCGTGGGGGACCTGGGGGGGCTCCTGCGTGCGGCCCCCGCCCCGCTGCCTCCCCCCCGCGTGCGGGCCCTGCTCGCCATGACCCTGCGGGGCCTGGGCCACGTGCACGGCCACCGCCTGCTGCACCGGGTGAGGGACCCCAAAAACCAGGGGGGAAATCGGGAACGGGGGGGCCACTGGCACCGCCTGCTGCACCGGGTGAGGGACCCCAAAAGAACAAGGGGCCCTAAAAACGGGAGGAACCCTGAAACTGGAGTGGACTCTGAATTGGGGGGGGCACCAGGAGTACCTCCCACACCACGTGAGCACCCCAAAAGTGGGTTGGGGGCGCCCAGGCAATGGGGGAATCTCAAAATCAGAGGGTGGCACTCAGACAGCTGCAAGATACCCCAAGACCCGGTAGGCACAAAGACACGAGAGGGACCCCAATATCTGCAGGGGGGCTGTGGGTGTCAGGGGCATCCCAAGATCGAGGGGAGCTCCCCAAAACCTCGGTGGGGACACCCAGGGCATGGCTGCAGCAGGACCCTGTTTCCAGTCTGGGGGGCACTGTGGGGGTACCCCGAGTATTGGGGCCCCCCCGTGACTCCGGTTTTGGGGTGCAGGACCTGAAACCGGCCAATCTGCTGCTGGACAGCGCTGGGCACCTCAAGCTGGCGGATTTTGGGCTAGCACGGGTGCTGGGCCCCTCCCCAGGGCGCCCCTACAGCCACCAAGTGGCCACCAGGTACCGAATTTTGAGGTGTCCCCACCTGGGATGTCTGGGGGTCCCTCCAAAAGCCAAGACCACCCCAAAGTCCCCTTTTCCAGGTGGTACCGAGCCCCCGAGCTGCTCTACGGCGCCCGACACTACGACGAGGGTGTGGACTTGTGGTGGGTGCCTGGTTTTGGGGGATTCCTTTGGGATTTTGGGGATCCCTTGGCATTCGGGGGATCCTCTGGGATTTGGGGACCCCCCCTGACCCCGGGGTCCCCCCAGGGCCGTGGGCTGCATTTTCGGGGAGCTGCTGACACTGTCCCCGCTGTTCCCTGGGGAGAACGACATTGAACAGCTCTGCTGTGTGCTCAGGGGCCTTGGCACGCCCAGCCCAAGGGACTGGCCGGTACTGGGGGAACTGGGAGCACTGGGAGTGACTGGGAGAGGGGCTGGAGAGCACTGGGAGCACTGGGGAAAGGACACTGAGGATCTCTGCCGTGCTCTGAGTGACCAGGACTGGGAGCACTGGGAAAGGGCGTGAGGGGCGCTGGGAGATGGGAGAGAGGGAGTGCAGGATACTGGGAGCACTGGGTCATACTGGTGGCTTCTGAGAGGCAATGGGAAACCATGGGAGGATGTTGGAGAGTGCTGGAATGGTGCAAGGGTGGGTTTGGGGTTACTGGGAGGCTACTGGGGCGTACTGGGCTGTACTGGGAAGCTCTCAGGACATGGTGTGAGGTGATTGATACTGGAGGTTACTGGGAGATACTGGGGTATTGCTGGGGAGTGTTGAGGGGTTTTGGGGTGCTCCTGGGAGAAACTGGAACATTGGGGATGCACTAGGGAATCCTGAGAATGCACTGGGGGATACTGGAATGGGTCTAAGGAGCATTGAGGGTTACTGGGAGGCCTGCTGGGAGGAACTGTGTGGCTACTGGGAGCTGCTGGGCAGCAATTAAAATGTGCTGGATGTTACTGGGATGTTTCTAGGGAGCGTTGGGGGGTCCTGGGGAATTACTGGGGGCTACTGGGATGTACTGGGAGTTACTAGGGAACCCCAAGAATGCATTGGGAGATGCTGGTGTTTTGCTAGGGAGTGTTGAGGGTTACTGGGGGAACTGGGGGGTACTGGGAGCTACTGGAACATCCTGTGGGTTGCTGGGATACACTGGGGTGTACTGGGAAACCACAAAGATGCACTGGGATGTTCTGGGAGCTCCTGGGGAGCCTGCGGTGGTTCATACTGGTTTGTACTGGTCTCTGTTGGTCTGGACTGGCTCACACAGGTGTACAGTGGTCTGTACTGGTTTACGCTGGCCCATAGTGGTTTGCACTGGTTCATACTGGTTTCCACCCATCTGTCCTGGCACAGGAGCTGGCAGAGCTGCCGGACTTCCCGAAGCTGCGGTTCCAGCCGCAGGCGCCGCCGCCGCTGGAGCTGCTGGTGCCGGGCGCCGACGCGGCCGCGCTGGACCTGCTGCGGCGGCTGCTGCGGTACCGGGCCCGGCTGCGGCCACGGGCACACCAGGTGAGGGCGGGGGGGGATTGGGGCACCCTGGGGGGGGCCTGGGGGGTCCCAGAGGGGTTTGGGGAGCACTTGGAGGAGTTTTGGGGGTGCTGGGGTACCCCACGGTGGAGCCACTGGAGCCCTGGATTGGCCCCACTGCAGCACCTGCTCAGGTACCACCCTCACCTGCGCCCCCGAGCTCACCAGGTGAGGGTGGGGGGAGATTTGGGGGTCCGGGAGGGGCTTGGGGGGTCCTGGGGTGCCGTGTCTCGAGCCTTGGATCAGCCCTGCTGAGGTTCTGCCCCTGAGCCCACCTGGTGAGAGCTGTGGGGGGGCATTCGGGGAATTTGAGGGGGTTTGGAGGGGTCTGGAGGGGCCTGGGTGTCCCAGAGGGCTGGGGAGGATTTAGGGGAGGGTCCCAGGTGTGTTGGGGGCGGGGGGGGGTCTCAGGGATTGATGGCCCCAGGATCCTCAGTGGGGAGGGTCTCTCTGGTCCCCCCTTTCCCCATTTTTGGAGGTCCTGGCCCCCCTGACCCCTCCCCTCCCCCCAGGCCCTGCTGCACCCCTTCTTCTTCGGCCCCCAGGAGCTGACCCCGCCCCCGCCACCGGGGGGGCCGCGGCAGCCCCCCGACTTCAACCTGGACACAGCACTGGAGCTGCCTCCCCGCGCCGCCCTGAGACCCCTCCCCAACCTGGGGGACCCCCCAAGGGACTCCCACTCCCCCCCCACGGGGCCCTGAGACCCCTGCCCAATTTGGGGGATGCCCTGGGAGACCCTCAGTGATCCCCCAGGGGCCCTGGGACCCCACCCCACCATGGGGACCCCCACGGACTTCCCAAACTGGGGGACCCTGTGATGGACTCCCCTGACCCTCCCCAGCCTGGGAAACCCCTGCTGACCCCCCCATAGGGCCATGGGACCCCTCCCCAAATGTGGGGACCCCCTGAGAGACCCCCATTGCCCCCCCCCAATGCTGGGGGACCCCCATCGACCCACCCATCCCAATTTTGGGGACCCCTGCTGAGCCCCTTGGAGCTCTGGGACCCCTCCCCACCCTGGGGGCCCTATTGACCCCCCAGGGGTGCTGCTGGGCCCTCTGAATTTTGGGGGAGGGCACCCAGACCCCCGGATTTGGAGGGACCCCAGACCCCTGAGCCCCCACAGCCCCCCAGAGCACCAAACCAGTGCATGGAGCAGCAAAAATGGGGAAAATTCAACCCAAAACTGTCAGATTTGGGGCCGAAAATGTCAGATTTGGGGCCAGAAATGCAGCGAGGGATGAAAAACGCATGGATTGGACCCAAAACCACTGGATTTGAGCCCAAATCACAGGTGAGGGCAGTAGGTTGAGGAGAAAAAAACCTCATTTTGGGGCTTGGAAACGTGGGCCTGAAAATTTTTTGTTTTAGGGGGAAAATTCCTGAGTTTCGGGAGCAGATCCTATCTTATAGGCTGTAAATCTCCAGTTCTAGAGTGAAATTTTTTGGCTTTACCTTGATAACCACAAATTCATCTTAAACTTCCCAATTTTGGGTTAGAATGCCTAGCTTTGGGCGAAGATACCAACTTTGGGTTGAAATTCGTAGTTTTGAGCCAAAAAATCCTGGTTTTGGGGTTGAAAATAGAATTTTCAGGCTGAAAATTCCATTTTTGGGTTGAAATCCTCCAGTTTTGG
>NW_015379289.1:51862-56371 GCF_001522545.3 Parus major | reverse complement strand
GGGAGAGGGGAGAAGGGGTCTGGGTGCTGATTTGGGGAGGCACCCAGGGGTTTGGGACCTCCCAGTTCGGGGACTTTGGGGGTTTGAGGGCACCCAGGGATCCAGGACCCTCCCCCAATTTGGGGTTCCTGAGATTCAGGCACTAATTTAGGAGGGCAGCCAAATGTGTGGGACCCCCCCAATTGTGGGACTGGGGTTTGGGGGTCCCTAGGGGTCTGGATGAGAATTTGGCAGAGGGCTGTGACCCCCAGGGGTTGGGGAACCCCCACACCCTATTTTGGGAACCTTAGGGTTTGGGGAGCTTGGGGGTCCAGATGACAATTTGTGGGGGGCACACAGGTAGTTTGGGTACTGATTTGGGGGGCACTGATGGGTTTGGGGCATGGGGTGCTGATTTGGGGGTCTCTGCAGGCACCCTTGCCCCCCCAGAGCTGCGTTTTGGGGCCCCCCATGGAGTTCGTGGCATTGGGGGGGCCAGAGGGGCCCCCACCGTTCCCCGACGAGGCCGGAGCATTCCTGGGGCTGGGGGGCCCTGATGGGCTGGAGCCGGGGGGGCTGCTGGCCCCATACCCCCCCCCAGGTACCCCGATGTGCCCTCGTGTCCCCTCTGTTCCCCGTGTCCCCTCTGTCCCAGCCACCCCCCAGGATCCCCTTTGTCTCCCCAAATCCCTCATGCCCCCCCTGCTGTGCCCCCCTCCGTACCCCCCCTCTGTTCCTCATCCTCCTGGTCCCCGATGTTCCCATGTCCCTAATGTCCCCATGGCCCTTGACAGCTGTCCCTTTGTGCCCCCCGTGTCCCCCTCACCCTCTCACCAGCGTCCCCTCATGTCCCCCTTGTCCCCAATATCCCCAAGCCCCCACTGCCCAGATCCCCCTTTGTCTCTAATGTCCCTCATGTCCCCCTGTGCCCCCTGTCCCCGCGCCCTCCCCTGTCCCCGTGTCGCCCCCCACCTCACGGCTGTCCCCGTGTCCCCCAGGCCGCCTGTCCCTGGTGCCCTGGGCTGAGGGGGGGTCCCTGGGGGGCCCCTCCTGGACCCCTCCCCACTCGGAGCCTCCCCAGTTCCTGGAGCTGCTGCAGCCCCCCCGGAGCCCCCCTCCCACGGGACCCCTCCTGCCGCCCGTGCCCCCGCCCTGCGGTGAGACTGGGAGCACTGGGAGGCTCTGGGAGGGACTGGGGGGGCACTGGGGGAGGGACTGGGATGGGGGGCACTGTGAAGGACTGGGGGGCACTGGGAGGGACTGGTGGAGATTACTGGGGTGCACTGGAAAGCTTACTGGAGTTTGTACTGGTCTGTACTGGGGCCTGGATTGGTGTGTTCTAGGGCACAGATTGGTTTGTGTTGGCATGTGGAGTTATACTGGTTTATATTGGTCCATACTGGTGGGTGTTGTGTTGCGGAGGTTGCTGTTGTTGGTTTATACTGGTTGGTACTGGCCTGTACTGGTCAGAGCTGCAGGAGTGCTCTGGGATGTGTACTGGGCTGCCCCGTGCTTTCTCCTGCCTGATACTGGTTCATACTGGTTCCTGCTGTTCCGTAGTGGTCTGTACTCGTTCCTACTGCTCCATACTGCTGTGTACTGGTGCTTGCGGTTCCATAGCGGTCCATACTGGTTTATACTGGTTTATACTGGGCAGTGTGTGAATTGGGGGCGCGCAGGGAGGGGCCTGCTGGTGTGCCCGGTTGTTTTGCTGGTCCGTACTGGTTTTTATTGGTGTGTACTGGTGTACAGTGGCTTGTACTGGTTTTTACTGGTTCAGACTGGTTTATAGTGGCTGGGGGTAGATGCTGGTGTGGGTGTTGCCTTGTAGAGGTTTGTACTGGTTTGTATTACTTCAGACTGGTTGATACTGGGCAGAGTGTGGGAACTGGGGGTGGATGCTGGAGGGTGTGCTCTGGTAGTCCATGTGGGTTTACACCGGTCTGTATTGGTTTGTACTGGTCTGCACTGGTCTAAACTGGTTTGCACTGGTTGATGTTGGACAGAAAGTTGGAACTTTGGGGGGTACTGGCTGGTTGCTGCCCTACAGTGGTCTCGAGGGGTTTAGTACTGGTCTGTACTGGTGCAGACTGGTTTATACTGGTGCAGACTGATTCGTACCGGTTGATGTTGGCCAGAACGTCCCAAGTGGGGGTGGACATTGTGGGGTGCACTGGGATGGGCATTGCCCTGTGTGGGTCAGTGGGGGTTTCTCTTGGTCAGTACTGGTTTGTACCGGTTACTGGTCTGTACTGGGCAGAGGCACGGGAGTGCGTGAACTGCGGGGCCACAGCGACGCCCCTGTGGCGCCGAGACGGCACCGGGCACTACCTGTGCAATGCCTGCGGGCTGTACCACCGGCTCAACGGGCACAACCGGCCCCTCATCCGCCCCAAGAAGCGCCTGGTGAGCCCCAAAACCACCCTCAAATCCCCCCAAAATCCTCACCTGGGGCCTCAGAAACTCCCACCCCAAAATAATCCCAAAATCACCCCAAACTACGGGCTCAGTGAGCACAACCAGCCCCTCATCTGTCCCAAGAAGGGCCTGGTGAGCCCAAAATCATCCCCAGGGACCCCTAAATCCACCCCAAGGACCCCCAAATTCCCCCAATGCCCTCCACACACCCTAAATCCTCCTTTATTCTCCCCCAGCTACACTCCCAAAATCCTCCCCAAACCTCCTCAAATTCTCCCAGACACCTCCTTACACCCCCAAAATTCCCTTTAATCTTCTCCAAATTCCCCTCCTGACCCCCCCAAACTCTCTCTAGTCCCCCCAGCGCTCCCCAAATCCCCCTAAACCCTTCCTTACAACCTAAATCCTTTAATCCCTCCAAACCCCTTCTTCTGCCCCCAAAACCTCTCCAAATCCCCTTTAAACCACTCCTTACACTCCAAAACTCCTTCTAGTCACCCCCAAATCCACCTCTAGTCCCCCTAAATCCATCTTTATGCCCCCAAATCCCCCTTTAGTCACCCCCAGCCCCTCCCAAACCCCCATCCAGTCTACCCCAGACACTCCAAAATTCCCCAAGCCTCTTCTTGCACTCCCAAATACCCTTTTTCTCCCCCCAAACCCCTTCTTACACCCCCAAATTAAGCCCAAACCCTCTCGCCCCAATCCCATTTTAGCCCCCCCAGACCTCCTCTATTCCCGCTCCCAACCCCAAATTTTCCCTGACCCGTTTTCCGCAGCTGGTGAGCAAACGTGCCGGCACCGTGTGCAGCAACTGCCAGACCAGCACCACGACCCTGTGGCGCCGCAGCCCCCGCGGGGACCCCGTCTGCAACGCCTGCGGGCTCTACTACAAACTGCACCGGGTGAGAGACCCAAAACATCCCTAAAACACCCCAAAATATCCTTAAACCGCCCCAGGCCTCGTGTGCGACACCTGTGCACTCTACTACAAACTGCACTGGGTGAGGGTGCAGCACCCCAGAATCGCCCCAGCACCACCCTGGGACCTCCAAAACCCCCAAATCCTCCCACATGCTCAGCTCAGTGAGGGTAAGGGGGCCTGGGAGGGAATTCTTGAGGGTCCCCCAGGGCTCCATCACTGAAGGCGGGGGGGTGGGATCTGGGGGGGGGTCCAGAGCTCTCCCCGGGGTTTGGGAACCCCGCCACACCCCCGCTTCTGCCCCCCCAGGTGAACCGGCCGCTGACGATGCGCAAGGACGGGATCCAGACCCGCAACCGGAAGGTCTCGGCCAAGGGCAAGAAGCGGCGCCAGGCGGGGGGCGCTGGCCCTGGGGGGGTCCCCGAAACCTCGATGGGGCCCCCCCTGCCCCCCCCTGCACCCCCCCAGCCCCCCCCTGAGGACCCAGCCGCGCTCTTCGCCCTCGGGCCGCTCGTCCTGTCCGGGCACCTCTTGCCCTTTCCCCCCGCCGGACCCTTCCTGGGGGGCCCTGGCAGCGCCTACGCGGCCCCCCCTGCCCCTGCTGCGGCCCCCCCCGGGCTCAGCCCACAGCTCTAACGGGGCCATTCCAGTACAGTTTGCTATCAAAACGGAGCCTGGCTCAGGCCTTGTTCTTTGGGGGTGCGCTGGGATGAGGGGGCGGCAGTGGGGGAAGATTGTGCTCCCCCTGTGGGGTGGGGGTGGTCTTTTGGGGGGAACGCACAAAAATCCTTATTAACAGCTGCTCCCCTGCTGTGGACACCGTGTAGTGCGTCCCAAGATGGCGGCTCCCCTGAGCCACCTTGGCGCCCGCTCGGCAGCCGCCGGGCCCCGCCCGTCATTTCACCGCTCCAATCATTTGGGGCCCCGCCCCGTTTAGCCCCGCCCACAATCGCTGTGCCCCGCCCCAGCTGCGGCTGAACCGGGACCCTCTTGGCCCCGCCCTCGTGACGTCATCACGGCGCGCCCGGCGCCAGCGTCGCGCGGGGCTGCAGGTGAGCGAGGTGGCTCCGGGCCCCGCCCGGGACCCCCCAAGCCCTCCCGACCCCTTGTGGGACCTCCCAGACACCTCCCGAAACCCTCCAGGAGCCCCCCGTACCCTCCTCGGCCCACGGAGCCCCCCCGGGCCCCCA
>NW_015379289.1:49988-51207 GCF_001522545.3 Parus major | reverse complement strand
GGGGGTCCTGGGACAGGGGGTGCCGCAGGAGGGGAGGCAGCAGCTGGTGACGGGAGAGGGTGTAAATTTGGGGTGTCCTGAGGGGCTCTGGGTGGGGAGCTCCCAGTACGTGGTGCAGTTGTTGGGGGGTTGCTGGGGGGACCCCAAATCTTGGCTTCTTTTGGGGAAGGTCCAGGACACTGGGAGGCCCTTTGGGGGGGGGGGATGCCTTGATTTGTGGCATCGTGGTTTGGGGCCAGGGGGGCTCCCCTATACTGCGGTCTCTTTAAGGGTGGGCAGAGGGGCTTGGGGTCCCTTTGGGGGATGGGGGCTCTAGGACACCCCGGGCCCATGGGGGAGGGACCCCTGCGGGGAGGGGGGGCTTTAGGGTCACTGAAACCTTGGGTCCTTTTGGGGGTGTCCCAGTCCTTGGGGATCCCTTTGGGAGGGGGGGGCCCTGGGGTGTCCCAGGACCCTCCATGCCCCCCCTCCTCCCCGCCCCGAGCAGGATTTGGGGGCAGAGGTCGCAGCTCCCACTGGAACAGGACTGGTCAGTGATGGAGGGGACAGAGCCGAGTGCGGGGACAGCTGGTACGGACCCCTCTGAGGCCCTCAAACGTCCCTCCTTCAATTCCCTCCGTCCTCAAAACCCGTTCTGAAACAATTTTTTCGTCCTGAAATCCTCCCAAAATAATTTCCCCCAAGGCTTTTATCTCCAAATCTTTCCCTAAATTCCCCCTTTCTCAATCCCATCGACATTGGGGTCCCCCCACCTCCCAAACACCTCCTCCCTCATTCATAGGTTCCCCCGATATTGGGGTGGGGAGTCCTGGAAACGCCAAATCCCCCCTCCAAATCCCAAATACCTGCCCCCCCCGAAAAAAAGTCAGGGTGCCCCCGAGGGTTCTATCCTGGATTTTGGGGGAGGGTGGGGTCTGTCTTGGGCACCTGGGTGTCCCCAAACACTGGGGTCCTGCTAACTGTCAGGTCCCCCGCAGCCCCCCCGGGGGTCTGGCCCCGCTCTGGGCGGCGCTGGAGGGGCTGGTCCAGCGCTGCGTCCCTGTGCAGGTGAGACCCACGAAATTCGTGGTCCCCTCCTAATTTGGGGTCCCTCACCCATTTCGGGGTCCCCGTGGATTTTGGGGACTCCTTGGGATTTCAGGGACCCCCCCTGATGCCCCCCATTCTCCTTCAGTGCCGCCCAGCCACCGATGAGGAGCTGCTGCTGGTGCACAGGTGG
>NW_015379289.1:48125-49731 GCF_001522545.3 Parus major | reverse complement strand
GGGATTTGGGGGGGGGGGCTCTGAAAGGAGGATGGGAGCACTGGGGGTCAGGATTTTGGGGGGCTCTGGGACCCCAGGCCAGTCCCTGAGAGTGATTTTGGGGTCCCACAGCCCCTCGTTCGTGGCGCAGCTGGAGCCCCCCGACAGCCCCGGCCTGGTGAGCACATCCTGATCTTGGGGTCCCTGGGGGTCTTGGGGAGTCCTTGAAGCAGGGGGGTCCCCAAAGCCTTGTGACCTGGGGGAAGGTTTGGGGTCCCTTCCCAGAACGCCCATGAGGGATTTTGGGGTCTCACAGGGCGTTTGGAATCCCCCTGGACACCTGGAGGGTCCCTGAGAGGCTTGAGATTTCCCCCCAAAATTTTGGGTGTTTCCCTGACACTGGGTCCTTTACGTGTGTGTTTTGGGGTCCCTCCCACATTTGAGGTCCTCCCAAGCTCTTGGGTTCGCCCACAGGATTTTGGGATCTTCCCTGGGCATTTCAGGTTCCCGTTTTGGGGGGTTTGCCCCTGCCCCATGAAGATTTGGGCCCCTTCCACCATTTCGGGGGTCCTGCCGGGGTTTTTGGGCCCCCCACTGATTTTGGGGTATCCACAGGGGGGGTCGGGGCCCCGCCGGGCCGTGGGGGCGGCAGTGGCGCTGCTGGAGCAGGTGCTGGGGGGTGCCCTGCGCAATGGGGTGGCCCTGATCAGGTACAGGGGCAGAAATGGGGTGAGGGGGCACAAAATGGGGGGTACAAGTGGGGCACGGGGTTTTGGGGGTAATAAAGGGTTACAGGAGGGTCAGAAAGGGGGTCCAGGAGAGTAAAAGGATCTGGGGGGGGGGGTTGGGGTCTGGGAGGTCCATAGGCATTAGGGGGTTCCGTGTGGGGTCTGTAGGGGCTGGAGAGGTTTGTGAGGGTCCATCGGGGCAGGGGGGGTTTATGGGGTTTTTGGGAGGACTTGTGGGTGTGTAAGAACCTGTGGGAACCTGTGGATGTCTATGGGGGCCATAGGGGTCTCTCCCTTTTCTCTACTCCCCCCAGCCCCCAGGACCCCCAGGATTCCCCCGAGCCCGCGGCCGTGGCCGCCCGGGTGGCCCAGAAACACCTCGGGGTGCAGCGGTGAGCGGGGGACACCCCACGAGGGGGCCCGGGGGGGCTGCTTGGGGGGCTGGGGGCTGTTCAGGAGGGGCCACAGTTCCTGGGGTCCCTTTTTGGGGGAGGTCTTGGTTCCCCGGGTCCCTTTTTGTGGTGTTTTGGGTGGGTCCCTGTGCCCAGGGTCCTGTTTTGGGGGGGAGTTTTGGGGGGATCTGGGGTCCCACCCCCCTGATCCACCCTCAGTGTCCTGATCGTGGATTGGAGCCCCCAGCCCGGCCGGAGCCTCCCTCGGCTGTTCCAGGAGGATCCCAGGTGAGCCCTGGGGGGGCCATGCTGGGGGCACTGGGCTGGACTGGGGGCACTGGGGGTCCCTGGCCCATGGTCTGGGCTGCAGGCTGTGGCTCCGTCCCCGCTCTGTTCCCTCCCGCAGTGTCCTGTACTTCGGGGCTCAGCGGGGCCGGGAGCCGCCCCCCAGCCCTGGCCACGGCCCCGGGGAGGGATTCAGCGTGGAGCTGCGCTGGGAGCAGGTAC
>NW_015379289.1:46401-47500 GCF_001522545.3 Parus major | reverse complement strand
TTGGGGGTCCCTGGGCAGGGTTTTGGGGTCCCTGTGTGTGTTTGGGGGTTCCAGGGGGGGTTGAGGGTCCCTGGGCAGGGTTTTGGGGTCCCTGTGTAGGACTCGAGGTCCCTGTGGGGATTTGGGGGTCCCATCGTGCTGTGACCCTGCGGTGGCTCCTCAGTTCCAGCCCCAGCTCGTCCTGGTCGAGGCTTCGCTGGAGGATTTGGGGGTACGGGGGGCTCTGGGGAGTTTATGGGGTGCTGGGGGGGTTTCTGGGGTCTGTGGCACTCTGTCAGTATGGATGGGCTTGGGGGGGGCTCTGGGGGGTCTCAAAGGCTCCTGGTGGCCGCAGGAGTCTCTGGGGGGCTCCACAGGGATCTTTGTGGGTCTGTGGAACGTGGGGGGGGCTCTGGTTGTCTCTGAGCCCCCGGAAGTCTAAAGGGGGGTCTAAAGGGCACTGTGGGAGGTCTCTGGGGGGGTCTCTGAGGGTCTCGGGAGCTCCTTCACCCCCCCTGTGTCCCCAGGGGTCCCTGGGGGTCTCCCCTGCTGGGTTCTCTCTCCTGACCCACCTGCTCTCGGCCCTGGGGAGGGGGCGGCTGCTGCTGCTGCTGCAGGTGAGGGGGGCTGTGGGGGTCCTTGGGAAGGGATTTGAGGGCTCTGGGGGTCCTTGGGAAGGGATTTGAGGGCTCTGGGGGTCCTCAGGGAGGGATTTGAGGGCTCTGGGGGTCCTCATAGAGGTCATAGGGACATCCATGGGAGTCCCATGGGTGGTTTGGGGGAATTCCAGATGGTTCCCTGTTCCAGGGACCAAAGGGTTATGGGGGCGTTGGGGGGGATCTGTGGGGTCACAGGGGGCGTTCTGGAGGAGTCTATGAGAGTTTATGTGGCCCCCAGGGTGCCATGGGGCTCTATAGGGTGGCTGGTTGTCTATAGGGCTCTGTAGGGGACTGTAGGCTCCCCAGCGCTCTATAGGGTCCCGGGGGGTCTCTCGGGTGTCCCCCAGCCCGGTGTCACCGACGGCGATTACGTGGCCGCTGCCCTCCACGTCCTGCTGCCCATCGCCTTCCAGGTGGGGGCCTGGGGGATTTGGGGGGGGGGGCTCTGAAAGGAGGATGGG
>NW_015379289.1:43766-44872 GCF_001522545.3 Parus major | reverse complement strand
CTTGGGGGGTTTAAAGGGGAGGTTTTTTGGGGGGCTGGAGGAGATGGGGGGAGCTGTGGGGTGTTTTGGGGTTGTGGGGGAGCCTTGGGTGGGTTTGGGGGGACTGGGGGGTATTTGGGGAGCTGTTTGAGGGGCTGGAGGGGATTTTGGGGAGCATTTGGGGGCTCTCAGAGGGGCTTTGGGGAGCTTGAAGGGGGTTGAGAGTTTTGGGGGAGTCACGGAGGTGCTGTGGGCAGTTTGGGGTGCCCCCAGTCCCCCAACAGCGGTTTTCCCCCAGCGGCCTGGCCAGCATTGCCCGCACCCTGAGCATCCACCAGCAGTACTGGGGCTGCCTGCAGAGCGCCGGTGAGGGGGGACCCAAAATCTGAGGGGGACACCCTGAAATCCCGGGGGGGCCCTTTGAACCCCCAAAAACAGCGTAAGCCTTGGAGGAGCTGAGGAGCCGTCGTGGCTGCCAGGCCACCGTGTTGGCTCGCTGCCATCGTGGCTCCTCTCACGGAACCCCCAAAGGCTCCTCAGGGGTCCCCAAACTCCCTTGGGGACCCCCAGACCCTCAGGGACCCCCGAAATCTCCACCGGGGACCCCAAAATTGGGTGTGAGTGTATTTTGGGTGGCCCCCCCTGAGGTGCTCCCCATCACACAGAGATCGAAGAGGAGGAGGAGGAGGAGGAGGAGGAGGAGAAAGAAGAGGAGGAAGAAGCAGAGGCAGAAGCAGGGGAAGAAGAGGAGGAGAACGAGGATGAGGATGAAGGAAAGGAGGAGCTGGAGGGGGATGGGAACCCCCCAGAGACCCCCCCGGAGCCACCGCCAAGAGCCCGAGTGGGGTTGGTCTACGACCCCCGCATGGAGGAGCACAGGAACACCTGGGACAGGTGAGGGAGGGGGCTGGGGGTGCCCGGGGTGGTTTTGGGGCGCTCTAGGTGACGGTGGGTGTTTTTGGGTGTCCGCAGCCAGCACCCCGAGTGCCCGCAGCGCCTGTCGCGGGTGCTGCAGCGCCTGCAGGAGCTGGGGCTGGCCCAGCGCTGCCTCCCGCTGCCCTCCCGGCCCGCGACCCCCCGGCAGCTCCACGCCTGCCACACGTGAGGGGCAGGGGAGGGTCTGGGGG
>NW_015379289.1:30136-43337 GCF_001522545.3 Parus major | reverse complement strand
CGGGTGTTTTGGGGTCCCTGCCCCCCAGCCGTGCCCACGTGCGGACGCTGTCCCGGACGCCGTCGCTGTCCCCGCGGGAGCTGCGGGCGCTGTCCCAGCGCTACAACAGCCTCTACCTGTGCCCCCAGTCCTACAGCTGTGCCCGCCTGGCCGCGGGCGGGGCCTGCGCCGCTGTGGGGGCCGTGCTGGGGGGCCAGGTGGGCACGGGGGGAAAAGCAGTTTGGGCCCTGCTGGGCTGCCCTGGTCCCGTTGGGGTTTGGGGGTTCTGTGGGGTCGGGGCAGCGTTACGGGGTTGGAGGCGTTTCTGTGGGGTCAAAGAAGTCTCTGTGGGGTTTGGGGTTGTCTGTAGGGTTTAGGGGTTGCAGTGGGGTCAGGAGCACCTCAGAGGGGTTTGGGGGTGTTTGTAGGGTTTGGAGAGGTCTGTGGGATTTGGGTATCAGAGTGGGGTTTGGGGGTACTCGGGGAGGGGGGGTACCAGTGGGGTTGGGGATCTCTGTAGGGTTTAGGAGGCTCTGTGGTTTCAGGGACTTGTGAGGTTGTGGGGGTGGGTCTCTATGGGCTTCAGGAGTCCCTGTGGGATCTGAGGGTCTCTATGGGGTTTGGGGAGGTTACAGCGGGGTCTGTGGAGTCCCTGTGGAGTTCTGGGGGTCCCAATGCCCCCCTGACGCTGCCGTGCCCCCCAGGTGCGCTCGGCGCTGGCCGTGCTGCGTCCCCCCGGCCACCACGCCCGCCCCGGCTCTGCCGGGGGCTTCTGCCTCTTCAACAACGTGGGGGTGGCCGTGCGCCACGCCCAGCGCCTGGCAGGGACCCCCCTCAGGTACGGGGGGGCCAGGGGCTGCGGGGACCTCCCCGGGGTGCCCAACCCCTCCAACACCCCCTGTGCCCCCCAGGGTGCTGATCCTAGACTGGGACATTCACCACGGCAACGGCACCCAGGAGATCTTCGAAGAGGACCCCAGGTGGGGGGTCCCGGGGGTGCTGAGTGGGTCTGGGGGTCTCAGGCGGGTCCCAGGGGTTCTGGGGAAGATCCTGTGGATGTTGGGGGTCCTGGGGAGGGGACTCTGGGCATCTGGGGTGTGCTGGGGGTGCTGGGGAGGGGTCATGGGGGTCTGGGGGCTTTGGGGGTGCTGCGGGGAGTTTGGGCTGCTTTGGGTTAGTTTTAGAATCACGGGGGATTTTGGGGTGCCGGGGGGTTGTCTCAGGGCTGCTGTGGTTTGGGGTCCTCTGGGTTGGATTTGGGATCCTGAGGGGATTTTGGGATGCTGTGGGGAGAGGTTTTGGGGTCCCTGACGCCCCCCTGCCCCCCGCAGTGTCCTGTACATGTCCCTGCACCGCCATGACGGCTCCTTCTTCCCGGGGGGGGCCGGGGGGTCCCCGAGGCGCCGGGGGAGGGGTCCTGGCACCGGCTTCACCCTGAACGTTGGCTGGGGGGGGCCCCGCGTGGGGGACCCCGAGTACCTGGCGGCCCTGACCCGCCTGGTGCTGCCGGTGGCCTGCCAGGTGAGGGGGGCTGCTGGGGGGCTGGGACCAATGCGAGGGGGGCTGGGGCTGTTTTGGGGGCAAGGTCTCTCTGTGGGAGGGGTGGGACCCTTTGTGGGGGGGATCTGGGTTTGTTTGGAGGGGATGTGGGTCCATTTCAGGGGCGGTTGGGAAGGGTCGTGTCCCTTTGGGGGGGCCTGGGTCCCTCCAGGATTTTGGGGCGGGTTCTGGGTTGGTTGGGGGAGTCTGGATATGATTTCAGCGGGCTGAGCCTTTCTGGGAATCCTTTTTGGGGGGGCCTTGGGTTCATTTTGGGGTTTGGGTCCCATGAGGGAGCTGTTGTGACATTTTGGGGGGGTCCTGGCTCCATCTGGGGGGGGTCTGTGCCCCCTATTTGGAGCCGTTGGGTTTTGGGGGGCCGGAGGGGCTGTCCCGCCCCCTGTGCCCCCCCCTGACAGCCACGGCCCCCCCAGTTTGGGCCAGAGCTGGTGCTGGTGTCGGCCGGGTTCGACGCGGGCCGGGGGGACCCCCTGGGGGGGTGCCTGGTGTCCCCCCAGACCTTCGGCCTCATGACCCATCTGCTGGGGGGGCTGGCGGGGGGACGGCTCGTGCTTGTGCTTGAGGTGAGGGGGTGCCCAAAGGGGTCTGGGGTCCCCCTGGGGGGCTGTTCAGGGCTTGGAGGGTCCTGGGGGGTATGGAGGTCCCCGTGAGGGGTTGGAGAGACCCTGGGAGGGTCTTGGGGACCCTCTTTGGGGAGATGGGAAGACCCCGGGGGTTTTCTTTGGGGGCTGGGGGGTCTGGGGGAGGCCTGGGGGTCCTCCCGGGGGGGATGGGAGTCACTGGGGGGACAGGGCTCTCCTTGGGGGGATGCTGGGGATCCTACCGGGGGTGGCCGGGGGTCTCTGACTCTGGGGTCTCGCAGGGCGGGTACAACCTGGCAGTGACGGCAGAGGGGGTGGGGCAGTGCCTGGGGGTCCTGCTTGGGGACCCCCCCACACTGCCCCCCCCCGGGACCCCCCAGCCAGTGGCGCTGAGGGCCCTGAGCCGCACCCTGCGAGCCCAGCGGGGCTCCTGGAGCTGCCTGCAGCTGCCTCGTGGTGAGACCCCTCCCCAGGATGTCCCCCCACCGTCCCTGAGACCCTCAAATGCCCCCCGGACCATCAGCACCCCCAGGACCCCGACCTTCCCTGTGCCCCCCCAGACCCCCAAACTATCCCAGACCTACAGGGACCTCCAGGACCCCCTCGAGCCCCCCAGTTCTCAGCCCTGAACCCCTAAACACCCCCTGGGACCCCCTAACTCTGCATGGGCCCCCTCACCCAGAACCCAAGCCAGCCCCACGGGGCCCCCCCAGCCCCATCACCCGTTGGAGCCCCTCGGGGACACCCCCAAATTTCCTCCAACCGATCCCTCCCTCCCCCAGTTGAGCCCCCCAAGGAGGGGCACGGCAGCGATGATGTCACATCCACCGCCGATGACGTCACCGGTTCGCCCCCGCTGGACGCCGCCATTCGCCGCTTGGGGGCGCTGCAGCTCGGGGACGCGCCGGGGGGCGGGGCCAAAGCTGGCTCGGGGGCGGGGCCTCCGCTGGGCCACGCCCCCGCTGCCGCTGCCGCCCCCTGCTGGGAGGAGGAGGAAGAGCTGGAGGAGGTGGGGAGGGGAGGGGATTTGGGGAGGGGATTTGAGGAGGGGATTTGGGATGGGGATTTGGGGAGGGGATTTGAGGAGCGGATTTGGGATGGGGATTTGGGGAGGGGATTTGAGGAGGGGATTTGGGGAGGGAAGGGTTGTTTGGGGAATCTGGGAATGGCACATTTGGGGAAGAGGGATTTTAGGGAGGGGGAATTTCGGGAGGGGGTTCTGGGACAGGGTTTTCGGGGAGGTTTGGGGTGGGTTTTGGGGGGTGGATTTAGGAAGGAGGAACTGGGGAGTAGGTTTGGGGAGGAGGATGTGGGGCGTGAGGATTTTGGGCCCCAGCAGCACTTAGAGCGGTTCCTGCGGGCTGGCAGGGAGCGCTGTACGCCGTGACGCCCCTCCTGGACTGTCCCCACCTGGGGGCCGTGGCCCCCCCTCCGGCCGAGGGGGCTCTCGGGGACATCCTGCCCCCCCCCTGCGGGGTCTGCGGGAGCCGCCGCGAGAATTGGCTGTGCCTGAGCTGCCACCAGGTCAGAGACCCTCAAAAACACTCCCTGCACCCCCAGCCCACCCCCGGCACTGCCTGGGCCCTGAAAGCAACCGAACCCCAGCCCAGGTCACCCCCCAAACCCCAAAAGCAGCCAGAAATCACTTCCTGCTCCCAACTCCTCCAGTTCACAAAGTGCCCCAGAATGTCCCCAGATGTCCCCTGTACCCCAAGAAACCACGTCCTGCATCCCAAATCCACCCCCTGCACCCCAGAACTGTCCCCTGCCCCTTGTCCTGCTCCGCCGCCGCGCCCTCAGGGGCCCCAACTGCTCCCCCAAAGGCCCCCCTGCCTCTCAGGTGCTGTGTGGGCGCTACGTCGGGGGGCACATGCTGGAACACGGGGGGGCCTCGGGGCACCCCCTGGTGCTGAGCCTGCGGGACCTGGCGGCCTGGTGCTACCCCTGCGGGGGCTACGTCACCCACCCGGTGGGCCGGGGGTCCCGGGGGCGTTGGGGGCCATGGGGGGGCTCTCCCTGCACGGGGGGTCCGGGGGGGGCTTTAGGAACGAACCATTGTTTGCCGGGGGCGGGGGGGGTAACAGTGGAGTGAGTGTGGGGTGAACCATCGGGGAATGGGGGACACCAGGATGAACCACTGAACTGCTGGGGGGGGTGGGGGGGGTGGTGCTGGACTGAACCACTGCAGAATGGGAGGGAGGGGGGTGACAAGGCTGGGAAGAACCATTGGGAAGGGGGGGAGTAGGGGGGGATTGGGGTGAACCATCAGGGTATGGGGGGGGCAGTCCCACTTTGGACTGGACCACTGGTGAATGAGGAGGGTGGGAAAGAACCACTCGGGAGTGGGGGGGGGCTGTCTAACACTCCCACCCCCCCCAGGTGCTGCTCCCCACCAAGACCTTCATCTACCACCTCAAATTCGGCACTGACCCCCCCACCGCCTCCTTCTGAGCCCCTGCCCCACCCCAGGATACCCCTCCCCCCACTCTTAAAGGGCTACACACGTGCCATTCCCCCCCCCCCCATCACCAGCACCCTGGGACCCCCAAACCCCCCCTGGGCCAAAGGCTGGGCCAGACCCAGGGACGGGGGGAGGGGCAGAGGGGGGGACACCACCCCCCCCAATCACCGTGGGGGGGCCCCAGGCGCAGCCGGGGCACACGGGGGGACCCCAGTTTTGTATCCCACTCCCCTTTTTTTGAGAGTTTTATAAATCCCCTTTGTTATGCCGAAACACCAATAAAGAGACTGGGTGAGACTTGGGGTTTTCTGGGAGGTTTTGGGGGCTCCCCCGGGGTTTGGGGGGTCGCAGGGTGAGGGGTCAGAAGTCGTCATCATCGCAGATGTCCAGGAAGACATCGAAGGCCTCGCGGTTGCAGTTCCCATCGGGGCTGAACACGTACTTGTGGAAGGTCCCGTCCACGCACACGGCTGGGGACAGGGTTTGGGGGGTCATGGGGGCTCCACGGGGGGGTTCAGGGGGGCAGAGAGGGTCCCTGGGGGGGTCCCAGAGGGTTTTAGTGGAGGCTTGGGGGTTCCTGGGAGAGTCAGGGGGTGGTTGGGGGGATCCCAGGAGGCTTTTTGGGGGAAATCTGGAATCCCAGGGTGGGGAGTTTGAGGGTGCCTTGGTGGTGAGTGGGTGCTGGGGGCATTTTGAGTGTATCTGTGGTGGGTTTGGGGTTCCTCGGGTGTATTTTGGGGTCCCTGGGTAAGACACTGGGGGTTCCCAGGGAGTATTTGGGTCCCAGGGGTATATTTTGGTGATGTTTCTGGGAGGATTCAATGATGACAGTTTGGGCTGCCCGCCCTTCTTTGCCAAAGACACAAACCCCAGAGGGTACTGGGATCCCTCAAGGGTATTTTGGGGTCCCTCAGGGTATTTCGGGGGTGTTTCTGGGGCACTCACCAATGACAGAGCTGGGGCTGCGGCCGCCCCTGCCAAAGGCGCAGACCCCGGGGGCCTCGGCCGGGACAGTGAAGCTGGCCAGGGACCACTGGGACTCCACGTAGGGGCCCAGCACGGGGCCCACCTTCCCCACCCGTGCCAGCCTGGGGGCAAGGGGGGGGTTCAGAGGGGTTGTGGGGGGTTTGGGGTGCTGCCCCCCCGGTCTGACCCCCCCACTCACGCCGAGCGCCGGTTGAGCCGAGTGTCCCGCAGGGCGAAGACGTGGCCGGTGCCTTTGTCACTCGCCGCACACAGGAAGGAGCAGTCGGGGCTGAATGCGAGGCTGGGGCGGGACAAACACCCCAAAACCTCGTCAGGGATGGGGGACCAAAACCCAGTCAGGGTCCCCAAATGCTCAGATCCACCCACAGCCCCCCAGCACCACCAGAACAGCGGGGGGGGGGGGGGGTGAGCTGCGGCAGCTCAACCAGACAGAGAGGGACCCCTAAAATAGGGCAGGGAGGGGGCAGCACCCCAAAATCAGGTGGGGCGAGGTTCCCCCAAATCCTCAGATCCACCTCCATTTCCTCCCAGTGCCCCCAGGACAGTGGGACAGGGTCTGGACACTGGCTCAGCTCGAGCACGGGACACCTGGAAGTTCCCGTTCCCTGCCCCGTGCCCCCCGTCCCTCCCAGTGCTCCCAGTGGCACCAGTAGAGCGTGGCGGGGTCGGTGCCGCGGCGCAGCTCCAGCAGGCGGGTGCGGCTCTGGGTGCAGAAGAGGCGGATCAGGGTCCCCCTGCGCGACGCCGAGGCCACCAAGGTCCCCGTGGGGCTCAGGGCGGCACAGCCGACCTCGCTCTGATGAGCGTTGATCGTCACCGGTGCCGAGGACGTGCCCGGCTTGGCCGAGCCCAGGTCCTGGGGGGGATCGGGGTGAGGGACCCCCAGTGCTCCCCAGCATCCCCCAGTGCTCCCCAGTACCACCCCAGTGCTCCCAGTACCACCCCAGTGCTCCCCAGTACCACCCCAGTGCTCCCAGTACCACCCCAGTGCTCCCCAGTACACCCCCAGTGCTCCCCAGTACACCCCCAGTGCTCCCAGTACCACCTCGGTGCTCCCAGTACACTCCCTGTGCTCTCCAGACCCCTCCAGCCCCATCCCAGTGACCCCCAGTCCCCCTCTCTGCATTTCCCAGACCCCTCCAGTCCCTCCCAGTATCCCCAGTAAGTCCCTCACCACCAGCTGGAGGCTCCCGCACTTGTGTCCTGGGAACACCAGTAAGGCCCGTTCCAAACTGGGACAGAGATCCACAATCCCTGGGGGACGAGCCAGACATTGGAGTGTCCCTGCTCCCTCCCAGGACCCCAGGGACTCCCAAAATCCCCCCCAGAACATCGCAGTCCCCCCTGGACATCGGGGCCCCCCAGAGTTTCAGGGTTCCCCCAAGGTTTTGGGGTTCCCCTGGAGTTCCAGGCTCTCCCTCATTTATTGGGATCCCTCTCTGTATTTTGAGTAGCCCCTGGGGAAAAGTTTGGGGCTCCCCCTGGATTCCTGTGCCCCCCCTTGGGACTTTGGGATCCCTCCCGAGCCCCCCCTGCAATAAAGAGAATAGGGGGGAGTTTGTCCTAAACACCTGGGTCCCCCCCAAATCCCCCCTCCCCAAACCCCCTGGGGTTCCAGGGTCCATCTGGGGTTTTGAGGCATCCCCGAATTTTGGGGAGTCCCCTGCTGGGGCTTTGGGGTCCCTCAAACCACCCCCCAGGTAGGAAGAACAGGGAGGGGGCTCTGTCCCTCCCACCCCCCAAACGTGTCCCTGCAGGTTTTAGGGTCCCTCCCAGATTCTTGGGGTCCACCCCACGTTTCAGGCTCCCCCCGTTTGGGATCCCCCAGTTCCCAGGCGCCCCCAGTTCAGGCTTCCCCCCAGTTTTTGGGGTGTCCCTGCGGTTTTTGGGGTGCCCCACCTTTGGGGTTGTCACGGGTGTCGAACTCGAAGAGCTTGGTGGGGCGGTGGGGGAAGGAGAACACGTACAGGCGGCTCTGCAGGGCCACCACCAGCCTGGGGACACAGCGGGGCTTCAGGGGACCCCCAGCTACCCCCCAGTCCTCCCAGTTCACCCAGTTACCCTCCCCAGTCCCTCCTAGTGCACTGCATGAGCATGACCACCACCACTTCGGCCCCCTCCCAGTGCCCCCCACCGCCCCTCCCAGTGCTCCCAGTCCCTCCCAGTGCCCCCAGTACCTGTCGTGCCGCATGCGCACGGCCAGCACTGGCTTGGGGAAGCTGAACTCCAGCACCAGTTTGTCTTTCCCCTCGCGGGCGTCGTCCCAGATCAGCACTGGGGAGGCCGGGGCATCAGGGGGGCTCCGGGGGGCTACCCCAATAACGGGGACCCCTCCAGGAGGGCGTTGGAGACAACCCCGATTTTGGGTGACCTCCAGGTTTTGGGAGATCTGTCAGGGAATTTGGGAACCCCCCCAGGTTTTGGGGCGCACCTGAGGCATCGGGGAACTTGGGGTGGCTGCCCCCGCCCACGATGGCCAAGAGGTTGGAGCGGTGCAGCATCTCCACGAGCCCCACGCTGCCCACCTGCTCCGCGTCTGGGGGGACAGCCCCAATTCAGGGATCCCCCCACAGCTGAGAGATCCCCCCAAAGCAGAGCAACACCCCCGAATAGGAGAGACTCCCCAAAAAAGCTGAAGGACTCCCCCAAAATTCAGCCATCTCCCCGCTAGGCCTGGGAGACCCCAAAATAGCCCAAGACGTCCCAAAACTGCATCTCTGCCTTAAGGATATCCCCAAACACGGCCAAAAATGTTTCTCCTCAAAGTAGGGACCACCAAAACACGCCCCCCCCCCAAAAAAAACTGCCACTGCCCCCAGACCCAGAGACCCCCAAACACCCCCCCAGGCTTAGGTACCCCCCAAAATGCCGCACCACCCTCCCAGGCCTGACCCCCGAGCAGCCCAAACCTCCTCCCCCAGCTCCTCCTCTGCACCTGAAGACCCCGAGCCCCCTCCAGGACCCCCCGGGCAGGGGGACCCCCAAACCCCCGGGCCCTCACCCAGGTGCCCCTTTTCCATCAGCGGCTCCACGTTGAAGATCCGGACCCCCGAGTCCATCGCGACACAGAAACAGCCTGGGGGGCACGGGGGGTGGTTGGGGGAACCCCCGGGGGGGGTTGGGGGTCCCTGGTGAGTCTGAGGGGGCTCTGCGGGGCCCTGGGGGATTTGGGAAGGCCTCGGGTGGATTTAGGGGTACCTGGGGGACGTTGGGGGTTCCCAGAGGGGTCGGGGGGATCCCAGGAGGGTGTGAGGGGCTTTGGGGGCGTCCCGGGGGGCACCTGAGGGGTTTGGGGGTCCCGGGGGCGTTTGGGGGTCTCGGAGGGGCCGGGGGTTGGGGTCCCGGGGCCAACTCGGAGGTTGAGGGTCCCGGGGGTGTTTTGGGGGTTCCGGGTGGGGTTCGATGATGCCGGATGGGGTGTTTGAAGTCCCGAGGGGGAACTTGGGGGGGTGCTGGGGGAGGTTTCGGGGTTCGGGGGGAAATTTGGGCCCCCCCACTCACTCTGGTCCTGGTTGAAGCGCAGGCTGTTCACCCCCCGGGCCTGCGCCATGGCGGGGCGCGCCGGCGGTAGCGGAGCCGCTTCGGGGGTAGAAAGGGGTTAACGAAGGGTCCCCAACACCCCTCGGGACCCCCCAGAGACCCCAAAAACACCCCGGCCACAACCGCAGGGCGCTCAAACCATCGAGACGCCTCAGACAGCCGGGCCAGAGCGGACTTCCGGTCACGTGAGCAGAGCCGTCACCCTTTTAAGGCCGGCCCTGGGCAGCCGCGCGCGCTGATTGGCCGAGGGAGCGCGGAGCCGTTGCCTGGCAACGCGCCACGTTGGAAACGGGCAGCGGCGCGCGCCGTTCCCATAGCAACCACCAGCGCCATTTTGGAAGCGGGCAGAGCGTAAGCGCGGTGGGAACCGGCACCGCGGGGCCTTGGGGGGAATTCTGGGGGGCTCCAGGGTCACTGTGAGGGGAGGGTCCCCCTTTCAACAACAACCACGGGGGTGTCAAACAACCGAGGCAGCCGCTCCTCCTTCGGACAGGTTTTATTCCCCTGAAGCCGCGGCCGCCATGCTGGAATCTGGCGGGAGGTTCTGGGGGGTCTCAGTCGTCGTCGCTGCCCCCCAGGTAATGGCAGATGGAGTCGTAGGGCAGCGGCAGCACCTGCGGGGCCGCGTCCCGGCCCAGCTGCACCAGCGCCCGCCCGCGCTCCGGCTCCCGCTCCAGGATCCGACCCACCTGCGGAAAGAGGGGAGCTCAGGGGGGCTCGGGGCGCTCGGGGGTGAGGGGCTGGGGCGGGGGTCGCGCTCACCTTCCCTTTGTGCTCCCCCAGCACCACCATGACGCGGTCAGAGCTGCCCCGGGGCACCACAGTCTCCAGAGAGGCCTCACGCAGGCCTGGGGGGCACAGGGGGATCGGGGGAGGCTTTGGGAGTCACCGAGCTCAGGGGATCGGGGCACTGGGGGGCACTGGGGGGTCAGAGGTGCCCTGGCGGGTCCTGGTGATCGGGGGGCTGACGGGGGGCTCAGAGGAGACGGGTTTGGAGGGCGCAGGGGTTACAGGGGCCATGGGAGGGAGTGTTTTGGGGGTCGGGGGGGTCAGGAAGATCAGGGTGATTTGGGGGGTTCAGAAGGGTTTGGTGGTACCAGAGGGGTTTGGGGGGTCGGGGGGGTTGGGACATGCCCAGATTCCCCTCGGGGGGGGGTCTCACCCTCTACCAGGCGCCCGTCGTCCGTGCGGCACACACAGGTGTCGGGAGCCAGCAGGTCCTCGATCTGCATCTGGGGGGGCCGTGGACTCAGCACCCCCAAAATCCCACCCAGAAATGTCCAGGGGGAGCTGGGGGGGAGGGCAGGGACCCCCCTCCCAAACCCTTGGGGTGTCCTGGGTCACCCTACTTGGCCATTGGGGTCCCTGACAGTGGAAGGCGGTGTCCCAAGTGTTCCATGGGTGATTTTGGGGGTCCCAGGGTGAGTTCAGAGGCCCCCAGGAGATTTTGGGCTCCCACAGGGGCAATGTGCTGTCCCATAAGGGAGTTCCTGGGGTTCCATGGCAGTTTTTGGGGCTGCAGCAGGGGGATTTTAGGCCCTGTGGGGATGTTTTTGGGAGTCCCTGGGCTGGTTTCGAGGTCCCCTGGGGGTGGCTTTGGGGGACGTGACATTTTAGGGTATTTCCCATTTTTTGGGCTGTCCCGGGGGGGATTTTGGGGGTCCCAGGGGTGGCTGAGTGGTACAGAGGGAGGTTTTGTGGTGTGATTGCGGGGTCCCCAGGGGATTTCGGGTGTGATTTGGGGCTGTCCCACCTTGCAGTTGTAGAAGCGGCCCCCGCGGAAGGCCCGGTCCACGCAGCGCACCCGCAGGTCCCGGCACAGCCAGTGGGGGGGCGCGGGGGGGGCCCCTCGCGGCTGCTTCCCAGCCCTGGGGGGCCACGGGGTCAGTCGGGGGGGGCTCAGAACCCCCACGGCTCCAGGGGCATCAGAGGCCCCTCCCAAAGTGCTGGGGACCCCCCCCCGACTCAGTCACACCCCCCCAACGGGCCCCCACAAGGCCTCAGGACCCCCAGAATGAGACCCCGGGGTGCCGCCCTCTCCCCAAAGCCCCCCCAGCCCTCCTCACCTCTCGTTCTCGGGGGGCTCCTTCCGCTTGGCCCCTCCCCGCGGGGGCTCCCCGCCCTGTTCCTCCGACCCCTTCTGGGGGGGACGGCCACAGGCACCTGTGGGCAACCGGGAGCTACTGGGAGGCACTGGGAGAGGGTTCTGTGGGAAACTGGGAGGGACTGGGAGGGATTGGGAGGTTACTGGAGGGAAACTGGGACATAGTGGGAGGCACTGAGGCTTAGTGGGGTATTCTGAGGTGTTACTGGGGGTCACTGGGAGGCTCCCCAGTTCAGACTGGGCACAAACCAGTCTGGAGAGTACTGGGAATTACAGTGGTAAGGGGGAGGATTACTGGGATGTGCGGGTCCGAACTGGGGCACTCACTGGGCACAGCCCACACCGACTGACCTCAGCGTTACTGGGAAGGCTGCAGGGGACAGCGGTGGGGGGCACGGGGGTTACTGGTCTGTACTGGGACACTCACCAGTGCTGACTGGGCTCAGCCCGTGCTGGTTCACAGCCACCACCTGCCCCCCAAGCTGGAGCCGCACCAGGGCTCGCCCGGTCTCGGGGTCCAGCGCCTCCACCTGGGGGCCCAGTCAGCCCAGTTACCTCCCAGTTACCTCCCAGTGACCTCCCAGTGACCTCCCAGTTACCTCCCAGTGACCTCCCAGTTACCTCCCAGTTACCTCCCAGTGACCTCCCAGTGACACAACACGCACAGTCACCTCCCAGTGACACCCCTCACCCACCAGTCACACACCATCCAGTTAGCCCAGCTACCTCTCAGCAGCCTCCCAGTAACCCCAGTTACCCTCCCAGGGCCTCCCAGTTACCCCCAGTGCCCACCCAGCATCGCTTCCCAGTGCCGTACTGGGAGAAGTGGGGGGTGTCAGCATCCTCAGTGCCCCCCTCAGTCCCAGCCAGCCCAACACCCCCAGTGCCGCCCCACAGGGCCGTACTGGTTTGTACTGGTTTGTACTGGTCTGCACTGGTCTCACCTTGCCCTCCACGCCGCGGTGGGGCCCGGCCTCAACGCGCACGGGGTCCCCCACGGCCGGGCCCCCCTGGGAGGGCTCCCCGGGTTTGGGGGCGCCCGGGGGGGCGGCCTCAGCCCCCAGCCCCAGCCCCCGCGGGCGTGGCCGGTGCTCCAGTGGGGTCACGACCCTGGGGGGAGGAAACGGGGGCCAGAGAACCCCAGAATTATTGGGGAGGGGAAGGGTCAGGGCACCCCAAAATTCACCCTGGGAGGGGGATAGATGACCATGGAAGGCCAGAGCTTCCCCTTGAAGCCTGTCTCCCCCGAGGTTGGGATGTTCAGGGGTCCCTCCAAGTTTTGGGGGGGGTTTCAGGGTGACCCCCAGCACTTTGGGGTCCCTCCCCCAGCTGGGGCAGGTGCACTCATTGCCTCAGGCCTGTCTCCAGCACTTGCTCCCATCTGTGGGTGCTCAGGTGTTCCCCCCCAGTCCCTCCCGGCTTTAGGGGGGTCAGGGGTGTCCCCCTCGGTTCTGGGGTGCCCTCACTCACCTGGGGAAGGTGCGCCCGATGCCCTGGCCCTGGCTCCAGCCCATCCCCCGCAGCATGGCCAGTCCGAACTGCCCCACGGGCACGGCCTCGTAGTCCTGGGCAGTCTGGGGACAGCACGGGGGGTCGTGGAGCTGGGGGGGGAACTTGGGGGGAGCTCTGGGGCTGGGCAGGGAACTGAGGGGGTAAGGATGGGTTGGAAGGAGCCTGGGAAGGATTTGGGGATCCCCAGGGGAGTCTGGGGTCAGTTCTGAATGAGGAGGTCACTCTGAGGGGCTCAGGGGTCCCTCTGGGGGTCCTGAGGGGATGTTTGGGGGTCACCTGTACGGGTCTCTCACCGGCTGTGGCCCCGTGGCAATGTCCTTGTCAGGCAGCTGGAGGGGGATGGAGATGGGGGGTCCCGAGTCCCCATTGGGCTGCTCCTGACTCTGCCGTGCCTCTGTGGGGTCAGGGGAGTCGGGGGGGGCTCAGGGGGCGCAGCCGGGCCCCCCAGGCCCCCCAGGGACCCCAAACTAACCCTGC
>NW_015379289.1:25199-28054 GCF_001522545.3 Parus major | reverse complement strand
GGGTGCTGGGAGGGACTCGGAGAGGGACTGGGGGCACTGGAAAGGAACGGGAGAGGGTTTGGGGGGCACGGAGAAGGTCTGGAACGGGGATTGTGGGCACTGGGAGGGCGAGTCAAGAGGCTGGGGAGACCGGGAAAGAGGATGAAGTCATATTGGGAAGGACTGGGAGGCACAGAGGGAACTGGGCTGCACGGGAAAGGAAGGACTGGCATGGGACTGGGGAGCACTGGGAGAGGCACTGGGAGGCACTGGGAGGCACTGATGCCCTGTCCCCTCCTCGCAGGCCCTGGAGCCCCCCCTGAGCCCGTGGCCGCCACCAGCTTCGTGGGCCCTGAACCCCGGGACCTGCTGCCCACTGGTACTGGGAACACTGGGGGCACTGGGCGGGCAGGGGGATTCGGGCTGCTGGCCCCGGGAGCAGGGGGAGGGGGCCAGAGAGCCCTGCGTGGCTACTCAGCTATACTGGGTGTTACTGGGCGATACTGGGAGGCAATGGGAGCACCGAGCCCACCCCTCTCTCCCGCCAGGTGAGGAGCTGGGGAGTCCCAGCAGTGCTGGGAGGGGACCGGGCTGCAGCCTGGCCTGGCCACAGGTATGGACTGGGAACACTGGGAGGGAACTGGGAAGGATACTGGGAGCAGTGGGAGGGAATGGGGAGGGCTGGGATGCAGCTGCGTAGTGGCACTGGGGGATTTACTGGTATGGAACTGGTTCTTACTGGGGCCACGGGAACACCCGTCCCCCTCCTCTCTGTCTGCGCTGGAGCTGCCTGGTGTGATACTGGTCTGATACTGGTGTGATACTGGTCTGATACTGGTGTGATACTGGTGTGTTAATGGCGAGTTACTGGTGTGATAACGGTGTGTAACCGGTGTGTAACTGGTGTGTAACTGGTGTTACTGGGCCCAGGACCCCGTCCCATTCGCAGTGGAGCTGCCGCGGGGCCCGGGGGGTTTCGGGTTCAGCCTCCGGGGGGGCCCCGCCGGGGTTTTCGTGCGGGGGCTGCGTGAGGGGGGCCCGGCCCAGCGCTGCGGCTGCATCCAGGTACGGGGGATTTGTGGGGCTCTGGGGGTCCCGGGGGGAATATTGGGGGTGAAAGGAGCTGGGAGGGACATGGGGAGAGGGGAGCAGTAGGGGCTGGGGGGGCAGTGAGGGCTTGTCAGGATTCTGTCAGGAACTGGGGGGCTCGGGGGGGTTTATGGGCTCCTGGGTGTGGCTGGGGGTTGGGGGATGCGGTCTGGGGGTAATATGGGGTCCTGGGGGGAGCAACAGGGGTCTCTGGAGGGGCTTCTAAGGAGTCTGGGGGGGTTGTGGGGGTCTGGGGGAGGGGGTCTGTAACTTTTGGGGGTCCCTTGGTGGGGCAGGTCAGTGACGAGCTCTTGGCCATCAACGGGGCCCCCACAGCGGGGATGAGCCACGCACAGGCGCTGGCCCGGATCCGGGGCGGGGGCAGCCGCCTGCGCCTGCTGCTGCGTCGCCCCCACGGTGAGACCCTGCTCCGCCCCCCCAAAGTCCCCATGGGGCCCCCCCGCCCAGTGGGGACAGGGTGGGAATGCCCCTAAGGGAGACATCCCAGAGCCCCCCTGAGTCACTGGGACATCCAGGGACCCCCACAAAACACAGCTGTACAAATCACCCCCCACCCAGCGCAGTGGTACAGCCTGGAGCCCCCCAAAACACACCGGTATACCCCAGTGCTCCCCCCCAGTCAGGTGGTACAGCCCATTGCCCCTCCAAATTCAGTAAGATACCCCAGTGCCCCCCCCACCAACTGGAAAAGTGGTACAGCCCAGAGCTCCCCAATCTTCCCCTGCCTGGCTGGGGGGGGGTCGGGTCCTGCCCCACCCCCAGGGAAGTGACGCCCCCTCCCTTTCCCCCCCAGGGGCTCCCCCAAACCCGCTGGCGCGGGGGGTGCTGCGGCTGTGCGTGGGCAGCTCCCCGCGGGGGGAGCCCTGCTTCTGCCTCGTGGGGGGGCTGCACCCCTGACTCCCCCCGATCGTCCCCTGGACCCCCTGCAAATGGAAGGTGACGTCAGTGAGATGCCCCCGCCCGCACCCCATTTTTTGGTGCTTTAGGGGACCACCCCCAGCTCGGGGGGTCATTTTGGTGCCCCCATTTTGGGGGGGACGCCCTTCAAGCTATGCAATGGCCCCTCCCCACGTCCTGGGGGCCGCACGGAGGTTTTGTCCCCTCCCCATTTTTCAGGGTGTTAAATAAACGTGGGGACCCCCCCGGTACCTCCCTGAGTCATTTCCCGTGAAAACGCCCCCCCCCCTCCCCTTCCATCACCAGCATCCGGCGGGCAGGGCGCTGCCCACATCCGGCTGAGTCACCCCAAAACCGAGAGAGGCCAAACGGCCCGGGGGAAAAAACATCCTTGGAGACCCTCAAACCGTCCTGGGGACCCCAAGAGACTCATAACCCACCCCGGGTCCCTCTGGATCTCTCCAGATCCTCCCAAGCTCCCCGGGGACCCTCACAGACTCTTCTAGTGCTCCCCAAACCCCGTTAGAGACCCCCAAAGCCCCTCAAATTCTATGACCCCCCAGGCCCTGCCCCCTCTAAGCCCCACCCCCTCGGGGCCCCCGTCCCACCACGTCCAGGGGCTTCCCCCGCGCCAAGCCCCGCCCACCGCCAATCACAGGGGATTCCCCGCTCCAAGGCCCGCCCACCCTCAGCTCCTCCTCCCAGGACCCCCTACTCAACCATCACGGGGGTTCCCCGCTCCCAGCCCCGCCCCCGGGGACCCCCTCGGGGGGGTTTCCCCCATCGCCCGGCCACGTGACGGCCCCCGGGGCTCCCCCTTTGCCGATCGCTAATGGGGGTTTCCCCCGCCGCCCGGCCCCGCCCCGCGG
>NW_015379289.1:21097-25057 GCF_001522545.3 Parus major | reverse complement strand
GACCCACAAGGGGCTGGTGCTCATCGGCGAGATCGTGAGACACGGGGGGCACCGCGGGCGGGGGCGCCGGGGACCCCCGGGAGGGGAGACACCCCGGGGCATACCCGGCTCCTGCCTGGGCCGCGGGGAGGATCGGGATGCCCCGGTCCCCGTTTGGAAAGGGCAGGATGACTCGGGACCCGGTTTCTTTTGGGAGGGCGCACGCCTAGGGGCTCATTCGGGACAGGAGGATGCGTAACCCCCTGGCTTGAGAGCGGGGCAGGATGTCTGGAACACTGGGAGGGGGGGCAGCAGGATACACGGATCCCCATTTTGGGGGGTCTGAGGGGGCACCACGACCCGTGGGTCCCCTATTTTTGTGGAGGGGTGGAGCAGCGGGATGCCAGGATCGCAATTTTGGGCGTTGATAGAATGCCCGAGTCCCTGTTTTGAAAGGGATCGGGAATACCGTGGCACCTGGGTCCCCATTTTGGGGGAGCAGCGGGAAACCGGGTCCCCCTCCGGGGGGGATGCCCGATTCTCGGGGTGCTCGGGGTTCCCGCCGACACGTGCACTGAGGGACCCAGGGCTCCTGGGGGTGACACCCCCCGCAGCGGTGTCCCCTCTGCCATGGGACACCACAGGCACGCGCTCCCCCCGCTCCCGCTTCGGGCGCGTGGAGGGGCAACGCCCTTGGGAAACGGGGGATGGGGCAGGGAAGGTGAGAAAGGGCAGGGCCAGGGGGCCCTGGTTTGAAAGGGGTGGGGAGGGAGCCCGGATGTCTGGGTCCCTTCCCGGGGGGGAAGGGGGAGTTTGGGCGGTGCCCGGGCCCGCCGTGCCAGCCGTTATTGCGCCAGCCCGGGCGCGTCACGGCGGGAGCGGCGCCTTTAAGGGACTCCGGGCGCTGCAGCTGCTCCTTTAAGAGCCCCCAGCCTGGCGGCCCCACCCACGCCATCGCCCCTTGAAGGGGGGGCCGGGGGGGCGATGGCTGTTGTGCCCGTTGCCGTGGCGACCGTTACCGGGAGACGGCCCCGCCCCGGCGCTCCCACAGCGTCGCCCTTGTCCCACCGCCCACGGAGCGGGCGCGGGGCCAGCGGGAGCTCGAGAGGGCCTGTGGGGAGCGCTACGGGACACCGGGAGGTGACCCACGGTGGGGTATGAAGGAGGTGTTCTAGGAGCCTCTAGGTGAGAGCCCAGAACCTGCAGGGCCCTACACGATACCACTCAGGATCTATTTAGGAGCTGCTATAGGTGTTTCCTTAGCAGTTACATATAGGCCCTGCATGGGGTCTATAGGCAGTGTTATAGAGGTCTCTGAATGCATCACAGAGAGTCCCGTTGTCCATTTATATTCCTCTAGGGAAGCCAGGGATCTGTAGGTTCCCTGTAGATCTGTAGGGCACACTGTGCACATTCTCTCAGTGCTGTGACTGTATAGCAGGGTACCTGTCAGAGCGCAGGGGGGGTCTCTGGGGAGGGCTCACAGGAGCTGTGGGTGCCCCCCAGGCCATAAGGATCCCATATGTTCCTGCCGCCACAGATCCTGTGCCTGCTGACCCTGATCTGCTTCGGGGCGTCGCGCTCCGGCTACGCGGGGCTGGCTGCGGTGGAGCTGGTGTTCGCAGCACTGGTGCTGCTGGCCTGGAGCTGCCGCCTGCCGCCCCGGCTGACCCTGCTGCACTGGGGCTGGAGTGTGAGTGGGGGCCTGGGCCGAGGCTGGGGGATATTGAGGGGGATTAGAGGGGCTTTGAGGAGCACTGGGGGCTGGGGACAGGTTTGGGAGGTCCTGCAGAGGCTGAGTGAGGGAGCGCCCCTGGGTGTTGGGGGTCCCCAGACAGTTTGGGTGTTTCGGGGGGGGGGGAAATCCCTGGAAGTGTGGGGGTCCCCAGAAGGTTTGGGGGTCTCTGAGGAGTCCCATCTGTGTCCCCAGGACTTCATGCGCTGCATCATCGGGGCTCTGCTCTTCCTCATCACCTCCCTCATCGTCATTGTTGGCCACCGGGACGGCGCCGGCATCGCAGGAGGGGTGAGGGGAGAATTCAGGGGGCTGGGCTGGGGGGGCTCTGATCCCCCCTCGGCTGCAGAGAGGGGGCTAGGGGGGGGTGCAGGGGAGGCTTGGGGGGATACAGGGGAACTTCGGGTTTCTCTGACCCTCTCTACCCCCAGGTGTTCGGGATCCTGGCCGGGATCCTCCTGGGATACGATGCCTACATCACCCTCCCCACACGGCAGGGCCACACTGCCGCCCCCACTGGTGTGTACTGGGAGCACTGGGAAGGGGGTTCCTCACTTATGGTGGGGAGTGGGAGCACTGGGAAGGGGTTGCTGCCCTGGTGAGGGTACTGGGGAAAACTTGGGGGTTTGGGGGTCCCTGGGGTTGTAACTAATTCCCCCAATTTGTCCCCCTCCAGAATCCCCAGACGGTGCCTGAACAACCCAGCAAACCAAACGGAGACCTCCACAAACCTCCCCCACCACGGGGGGACCCCCAGCCTTAAATTATTGAGGGGTCCCGACGCCTGGGTCCCCCCGGGGAGGGACAGGGGTAGATCTGGGGGTCCCTCAGGGCTTGCCCCTCCACCAAATATCTTCACAAGTGCCTTGAACCACCTGTGCCTCGGTTTCCTCCTGGGGAGACCCTCCTCAGGTTTAAAGGTGCCTTTGCCTCTCACGGGTTCTGGGGTGCCTGCCTCAGTTTCTGAGGTGCCTCCGTTAATTTTTGGGGTGTTCTCCCTCCCCAGCCAGCGGGAGGTTTTTGGGGGCAATATATTGGGAAATAAAGGGGTTTTATTACTGCATTTATGGTTCCAGTGGTTCTTTCGAGAGATGTCTATAGATCCTGAGAGAGCCCAAATAATGGATCCCCAAGCCCTGCAGACTACAGCTACCAGCGTGCCCTAAACCCTCTCCCATCACGGTTCCCGCCTGGTGAGAAAAGCTGGGAAATCCTCTGCCCTCATGGAAAAAGGGTGGGAGACCCCCCCTCCACCCTCGCCCACAGAAAAAGGAAGGTAGACCCTCCCCCATCTCTTTATGTTCGAGGGCCGGAAACTGCCCGTCCCCTCGCAGAAAAAGGGAGAAAACCCCTCCACCTCTCACGGCTCCGGCGTCGCGCAGCGAAAGAGGCCGAGCAGCGACCCGGCTCCCCTCACAGAAAAAGGCGGGAAAGCTCCACACAACTCGCGCCCCGCCCCGCGCATGCGCACTGCCGAAAGAAGGACCCCACACACACACGCGCCCCGTGCGCCCTCCCCTCACGCTCCTCGCCGCGCGCACGCGCCCTCCACCCGCCTCAGCCGCCGCTTTGCGCTCACCGCCCCTGCCGCGTCCGTTCCTCCTGCGGCTCCTCTCCGGTCCCTCCTCGGCGCGTTCCGGTACCGCGGCGGGCGGGAGGGGCCGGGCGGGGCGGGGGATTATGAGGGGGAGCGGGAGCCGGGTGGGCGGGGCTGCGCTGGCGCCAGGGGCGATAACGCCGGGATGGCGCATGCGCAGTGGCTCGGTGAGGGCTCGTGGGGAGTTTTGACTTAGGTTTAATATAAAACTAAGACGATTGAAATTAATGCGATTTAAGGGGTTTGTAGTGGTTTGAACAGCCCGGGGGGACGCCCCATAACCCGTGTTTGTGTTGGAGGTGCAGGATCTCCCTGGGATCTCTCGTATAAACAGTGGTTTGTTTAGGGTAGGACCTACAAATGAACGGCACAAGGTACAAATAAATAATAATAGGGCACATAAATAAAGAACTGTGTGGAGACTGCGACATCGCAGGTGGGTGATGTTCCAGCCCGAGGGCGGGTTGGGGTGCCCGGTTTGGGGGTGACCCGCTGTGTTTGCAGGGTCGCCATGGGCCGCTCCTCCAAGGACAAGCGCGACATTTACTACAGGCTGGCCAAGGAGGGCGGCTGGAGAGCCCGCAGCGCCTTCAAACTGCTGCAGCTGGAGCAGCGCTTCCAGCTCTTCCAGGGTACGGGGGGAACGGGG